>NW_011339933.1:0-4992 GCF_000735185.1 Notothenia coriiceps | reverse complement strand
CGCTACTCAAGATGGCGTAGACAAAATCAAATTCCGGTGAGACCGAGGAGCGATTGGATGATGCAGTGCATGCACTGATCTGTTGCTTCTTGACATGAGAGCAGTTTCCCAGCAGAGTGAAGAAAACACATGAAACTCACGGGACTCACTCCTCAGTTTATACAGTGGTTTTTTTCAATTAATGTATAATTTAGTTAAAAATATGTGATATATCTGAACAACAAAGGGGTCAAAAATCATTTTATTCATTTATTGGAAACATTTTCATGATCGCTTTTTTCGTTTTACATTTTCATTTATTGTCATTTCCATTCAGTCAGTCATTAAGTGCTATTTAAAATGTTAATTTTCTACATATCCAAACAAACAAACAAAGTGTGCAATCCAATGAATGTTAATCTAACTGGGTTTTGATAGATAACATATCTCTTTTTATTCTCTCAATTATTTTATTTATATTGTGCACTCTAATCAATATTAATCAAACTATTCGTTCGTTTATACATTTTAAGAATGGTGTTGTTCTTTTTTGAGAATTAGTTCTTATTTTATTTTTATTTATTTGGGTCTACAACAGATGATACAAATGTTTGTGTCAGTAAATGTGTACTAACAGAGGCGGGGGGTGTGTGTGGAAATAACGGGGACAGAGCTGCTGTCAGACGATCAGCTGTGCAGCGTCATCACAAACGGACGTCGCTTCACGTGACGCTCCGGAGGAAAGGACGTCCCATTGCTCTTAAAACTAATTTCCCTGCTTCTCGTGGTTTCCTTGCGTCCCTCCATGCTTCCCTGGTGGGAGGGACTAGTCACAGGGAAACGACGCAAGTGAGGGACGCAAGGAATCCATTTAACCGAAGTGAGAAGGGCCCATAGTGAGTGTTATACTATTGATTGTTCAGGCGTGGCTGTGGTCGTCAATACCAGAAAATAAAGAGAACGTTTTCGACATTGAAGGTTCGAGTGATCTGTGATTTTGAATAGCGGTGAACGCTACAATGTGAACAGGCTCGTGCTTGGCCCACTGGTATTGTTTGTTTATTTATTTAAAAAATGAACTAGCAACGCCGTGCTGTCATAGGGCCTATAGCAACTGCTAAGCTACTGCAGCAAAAAAATCCTGGCGCCGCCAATGTCCATGGTAATTTATGCTGACTGACTGTGTGAACGTGAACATTAATAGAATATCACCTCCCATCTTCAGAGCAATCTGGGTAATATAACATAGTGTTAAGAAAGCTTACTTAAATATCTGCCAAAATATAAGTAACCGGATCAAAGTAACATTACGGCACTGTGAGTGCAGACGTCGATGTGTTCCATTATCATTCATATCACATCATAATGTATCATATATTTCCTTATCTGAGTCAGCTTTTTGAGCCATATCTGGCGAGTCAAATGTAATTAAAGTCAGATCCACTCGTGTCTTAGACGGGGCAGTGATATCATAAACCTGTTAATGTAAGCATTCAAACACTTTTTTTTTTACCAGCTGTATTCACCTTGCAGGTGCAACTATGTGGCTTTTATCCTGGATAAAGTGTTTAAGTCATGGATGTTTAAAGTTTAACGTCTTCATATTTGTCTAATATTATAGTTTACTTTTCATTCAGGAAGTATGACGCTGCGCTGTACGCTTGTCCATGTTTTTGATTGGTCAAATGTTGCTACAGTAACCCCGCCCTTTCATGTGAACGCGCACTCAGCCGGACAGAGAAACCCTGGCGTGAGTTACTGAGTTGATAACCAGCATCGTAGGACCGCTTAGCAAGATTGCGTTTGTTTTGGGTTAGTGAAGCAGATAACTCAAATATATCCAGGGTATGTTGAACTGGATTTGTAATACAGGCCTCTGGTCTCGACAAGTCACAAAAAAAAGAATACATTGTTGTTCCTCACAAATTTAAAGTAGGTTGGGGATATTTCACATCTTGTCAACAAAAGGAACTAAAGAGTCTAAAACAAACTGTTTTAGTCCCTCTCTCAATACTTATAGACTTTTATGTGTGCAGCACAGCTCCACACCCATTCTTACCTACTTAAGGTGTAAATAACAGCTGGGCTCTTTAGCTTTTAGCAAATGTTACTCATATTGTAGGGGTAAATACTGCATGTGTTGCATTTAGAGCAACAGGATGGCACTGTAGCATAGACTCAAAAATAAACTACAGTTCCTCGTAATGAAGACAAATGTCATCCAGTGCTCATTTATGGGTTCATAATAAATGGAGGTCTACGGCACAGAGGAATAGGCCATACTGTATTTAGTGATTTGTTGGCAATAAGAAAACACTGAACATTGCAAGCCTTATCTTTTATAACGACCATTCAGCAGACTAGACGTCAAGACTCGTCTAACTCTAAATACACACCGGGTAAATACTGAACTAGACTCAGCTGACTTATTTATAGACGTCTGTGTGCCTGTTTTTTTTTAGCATGTTTTCTCTCTGTGCTTGTTCCTACTGTGTACCTTCTTTCAAAGTAGACCTTGATCTTAATGAGATTACCTGATTAAAGTAAGGTGATAATATATATATATTAATTGCTGAAAAGTCCATCTGTTCTTTGATTAAACCTCTTTGAAATAACACAATAAAGACTAATTGTGGTTAGAATCCTTACAGATTTAGAAAAAAAAACTAATGGTGTGTTAACAGTTCCAAATGCCCCAGATGAGACACAGTGGATATGTGATGTAAGACACATGCACAGGCCAGAGCAGTTGTGGTTTTAAAAAGGCACACATACCTGCTGTGCTGCTGCACTCTAATTACAGTAATGCTGGCATTCCTGCCTTCAGAATCTCTTCTGTACAAACACTGTGATTCTGTGCCAATTTATCCATGTTCCTTTCTTAATGCTGCGCCATTAAAAGCCTCCAGGGGTCATCAACAAAAATCAGTTTAGAATGGATTTACAGAATGATTCAATCTTAACTTAAAAAAAAAGACACTTATGTCCAAATATGATGATATGATAGTTTCAACTATAGTGTCGTGGCTCTGAAAATATCCACTTTCTCTTTCCATTTGTGAGTTAATACCAATATCCTAAGTCTACATTTTCACAGGCAGCACGAACACTGTGCCATTCTACTTATATATATTAAAGTGTCTACGCAAGCAGCAGCAGAGGCTAGCCCAGTTTGTGGAAACATTGGATTTAAATGTTATTTTTGCCCAAAGGCAGACATCTTATCTATCTTGGCAGGCAATAGACACGATGTGGGATTAAAAAATACCTTTGAAGATACAACTCTCTGCTGGGTAACAGGTAACATTTAGATTTATGGTATTAAAGTCTTAATGAAGATATTAATGTCTGTCCTTCCATCACACTGCAATTTCAGCACCACCCATAATGGCAAGAGGACAATTATTTGAATATCTGGGATGACAACACAGGATCTTCCATTTGACGTTCCCTCAGGATAAAGCAAGAGCTGCTGCATTTTGCTTTTTTCTTTTAAAGTAAAACAATTATGACATTGTCATTTATAAATTATATAAAGTCTGCAACTTCACAGCATTGAAACAGAACTCTCTCCTAGTATTCCTTTTTGTCAGTCAAATTCTGGGCTTTCATGCACTGTGGGGACACATGCTGACACCATATTGGAACAGCTTATTACTCAACTCATAAGAGCTGAGGGAACAAAGAGCTGAAGGGACAAGGCCCACATTGGAAAATGAGTATTTTGTAGAGCATTACAAATACAATTATATATAATAAACTATTTGGAGCCAACATGTTCTAGATCTGTGAATAAGGAATCTTCATCTGACTCCCTGGCCTAAAAACAGGCAGCTTTTCCTGGTGGGCTCCACTAACTAAGATAAGGATATAATGTTTAAAATGGCTGAACTCCAAGAGATGAGTGGAGTAAGCTCCAAGCCAGAAGATGTGATTTAATGGGTAAGTGTGAATTTCATGAAGTCACTTACTCTAAAGGCTGCATATACTGTTGCACTCAGAGAACAGCAAGGGAAACTGGAAATAATAGTTTTTGTCATGCGATGAGATGCAGATGCACTTCGACAATTTGTAAGGCGTTAAAAGTTCTTGAGGGGGAAAACAGATTTGATTTTGGCAAAGTAGCTGCATGCTGGAGTACAAAGCTGTTCATGTATCATGTTTCATTTGTCGCCGAAAAATGTGGGGCATATTTATAATTAGTTATTTAGCTGTGAGCAGTGTTTTGAAAAATAAATACAGTTGGGACCCAAATGTATGTCGCAGAAAGATTAAAAAGGGCTCTGGAATCACACAGGCTTTGCAACCAGAAAATAGAGTAAATCGGTTAAAACTACCATCACCTGCTTGGCTATATATGGGTTAAGAAATATTTTGTATATTGTGTATATTATTTTAATATGTTTAGAGTTCCTACACCTTTTCCAAAGTCCAATTTAAGAACCCATCCATCCATCCATCCATCTTCTCCCGCTTATCCGTGGTCGGGTCGCGGAGGTAGCAGTTCCAGCAGAGAGCCCCAAACTTTCTTTTCCCTGGCCACATCAACCAGCTCTGACTGGGGGATCCCAAGGCGCTCCCAGGCCAGCGAAGAGATATAATCCCTCCATCTGGTTCTAGGTCTACCCCTTGGTCTCTTCCCAGCTGGACGTGCCTGGAACACCTCCCTAGGGAGGCGCCCAGGTGGCATCCTAACTAGGTGCCCGAACCACCTCAACTGGCTCCTTTCGACGCGAAGGAGGAGCGGCTCAACTCCGAGTCCCTCCCTGATGACCGAACTTCTCACCTTATCCCTAAGGGAGACACCAGCCACCCTGCGGAGAAAACCCATCTCGGCCGCTTGTACCCGCGATCTCGTTCTTTCGGTCATGACCCATCCTTCATGACCATAGGTGAGGGTAGGAACGAAAATGGCGCGGTAGACAGAGAGCTTTGCCTTCTGGCTCAGCTCCCTTTTCGTCACAACGGTGCGGTAAAGAGACTGCAGTACCGCTCCCGCTGCTCCGATTCTCC
>NW_011339932.1:0-2340 GCF_000735185.1 Notothenia coriiceps | reverse complement strand
TTATACAGTTTACTGGTTTCACTTTTAACACTAAGCTTGTTGTCACTTTAGTGTTCTCCTGAGTGCTGTGAGTGGAGAGGACACTCAGGATCGTACCGATCGCCTGCTGCTCACTCCTTGGGTGAAGTTCTTGTGGGAGTCCTACCGCCAGTGCTTGGACCTGCTGAGGAACAACTCCAAGGTGGAGCGCCTGTACCATGACATCGCCCAGCAAGGTATTGACACACATGGAATAATAATAATAATAATAATAATAATACATGGGACTTTTATAGCGCTTTTCATGAAACTCAAAGACGCTTTGAATACTTTTTTATTAAGGATGTTTTGTTTGCATTACATTTTATATTGTCTAAATTGCTACCATATGTCCAAATGGTAACCTATGTAAAAAAAATGGCATCAGCACCAATTTTTAAATAAAAAACTTTCTCATAAATCAAAACGACTAATTCAATAGGTTTCATTATGAAATAAACATTTTAATATTTCATGTGAAAACTGCTTTTATCTATATGGTTTTTATAAGATTATACCAAGTTATGAATATATTCAAATGTACTCAAAAAGAAAATGATGAAATAGAAATTCAGCCATACATTAAATGTTGAATGTTACAAACTAAATGCTGATAATGACTGGTAATCTTTTTTGCAGCATTCAAGTTCTGCCTACAGTACACCCGTAAAGCAGAATTTCGCAAGCTGTGTGACAATCTGCGTATGCATCTGGGTCAAATCCAGCGCCACCACAACCAGAGCACGGCCATCAACCTGAACAACCCAGAGAGTCAGTCCATGCACCTGGAGACTCGCCTGGTGCAGCTGGACAGTGCCATCAGCATGGAGCTCTGGCAGGTCTGTACACCATACACTGATTTTGTCTCAAGGGATTAATACAACTTATAATATAAAGTGTATGCTCTGTATGAAAACCAAAAGGCAGTATAGTAAATACATGTCTTCCAGTGTATTGACAAATGTGACATACTAGAAGTGAAGCATTTATAACAATGTAGTACTGTTTGTCTTTTTCCAGGAAGCATTCAAGGCTGTTGAAGACATCCATGGCCTGTTTGCCCTTTCCAAGAAGCCTCCCAAGCCCCAGTTGATGGCCAACTACTACAACAAGGTGTCGACTGTGTTCTGGAAATCTGGAAACGCTCTCTTCCACGCCTGCACCCTCCACCGGCTCTATCACCTCTCAAGAGAGATGCGTAAGAATCTGACCCAAGATGAGATGCAGAGGTATTTTATTTACTATCCGTGTACATATTCTGCTTTTGGTAGTAAACAAATGGTTAATGATGCTTACTTTGGATCTTCAGGATGTCCACCAGAGTCCTCCTGGCCACGCTGTCTATCCCCATCACCCCCGAGCGCACAGACATTGCTCGGCTGCTGGACATGGATGGCATCATTGTTGAAAAACAACGCCGGCTGGCCACCCTCCTGGGCCTGCAGTCTCCACCAACCCGGCAGAGTCTCATCAATGATATGGTACAGCATCTGCATTTGAAAGCTTTGTTATGTATTCTAGGTTTCAACAGTGTTCCTCAAACCTTTTTTAGTAGGTACAAACAAAACTCTTAATTGTTTGCTTTTGTGATGAGTAAAATGGTTTGAAATGTGTCTTTAACCTGATCTTGTAAGGCTGTTAGTACATATTGCTAATACATTTTTATTCTAGGTGAGATTTAACTTGCTGCAGTATGTTGTACCCGAAGTGAAAGAACTGTACAACTGGCTCGAGGTAGACTTTCACCCTCTGAAGCTGAGCGGACGAATGACCAAGGTAAACATTTTGCAACAACCAGCTTTATAATACGGACATTATACAATACATTTTTGTCATTTTAGTTGCAGTTCATTTACAAAACTTTTGGATTAATTGATTGTAGTTGGTCATGTATCATTAAAGCACATGTTAACACACGTATTATCCCACCAGGTGCTGAACTGGGTGAGAGACCAGTCTGAGAAGGAGTCTGATCTGCAGCACTATGTCCCTCACCTGCAGGGTAATACCATCCTGAGGCTCCTGCAACAGGTACGGTAATTCACTTCACTCTTCAGGGCTGGAAATTATAAATGGCCCGCTGGCCCGTAAGCACTATTTAGACACCCCGGGCCAGCATAATGTACTTTCCACTTGCCCGCTCGGGCCACTAAAAATATTGCTTTAAAAGAATTGTCCTGTGGTATTGGTATTTTGACTAGCAATTTAGTTGAATTGTTTCGTTTATCAACGCTACAACATAGCGTTTTGTGAGGCGGTTGTCGTTGTTGGGTGAAAAGCAAACAGCTGTTTGCTGCGGAGCGCACTACAGACTTTCTCGCC
>NW_011339931.1:0-3739 GCF_000735185.1 Notothenia coriiceps | reverse complement strand
TTTGTAGTTCAGTCGTTGGAGTGAGTATTTTTTTTTGGGTGAACCGAAAAAAGAAACGTTCATGTGTACAGTGTTACAAATGTATTGAACATGTACAAACTAGGGTTTCCCATTAATGTAGGGGGCGCTACAGTGGAATACGCACATACACAGTGTAACCGCGACTCTTACAATGAAGGCTCGATAATAAGCTCACAGCATATAAAATGGCATATAGGTGTAAGCAGAGGTAAAGTGCTATTTTAAAAGTGGGGGGGGTGGTCCTCACCTCCTCTAGGGGGGTCCGGGGGCATGCTCCCCCAGGAAGATTTTTTTTTAAATATTGAAGTTATATGCATCAACCTGGTGCACTTTAAGAGCAAAATGAATTTAAGGATACAGCTCTCAACACCCATATGAAACAGAACTGTAAACAGATTTTCTTTTTCTTTATGGATATTTTACAAATAACTCATTTAAACTTTATTCTTGTTTTACTGTAATAGTATTTCATAACTGTTTTTCATTTATTCTCATAAATGGTGACCAAAACGTTTGAGAACCACTGAGATAACTAGACTAAAGTTAACTATCTAAACAGAGTCCCTTACCTCACTGAGCTGTTATCTCTCTCAGTCTGACGGGAGAGAGCTCTCCCTCTAATTGTTTGAGAAACAGCTTCTAATATCCGTTAGCGCAGCTAGTTACCCAGATGCTAACAACAACAATGCAAATAGTGAGTTTGGTAGAAATATACTGTATAATAGTAAAGTTATTTAAGATGATGCCATATTTTTTGAAGATTTGTAAATATTCCCCAAAATTATTCAAAAGCATATTCTTCAAAACTCTCTGCTGTAGTATGACCAACAGAAGACTATTGATGTGTGTGTAGTGAGTTTGGCAGTAATAAGCTTTATAATAGTGATTGCACTTTGCAGACGGTCCCTGAGCACTCGTTTCTTCTCCGGCTGCAGATAGAGACCAATGTAATGTGTCCAGCTCGGAGGGCGGCGCGTATTGGCTTTTTTTTGGATCAAAATGTGATTGTAGTTCGTTGTCAACCTTACCACGGTACTTACAGTAGGAGACGTCATTTGTGTCTGAATAACGTTTTGTTAATGAGTTATTGATCCGTGAAATATGAATCTCCCAATATCGTTCCAACTTTACTGAAGCCAGAAGACCGTCTCATTTCATAGACTGCTCGGTTTGCTGTTCCTTCACTTTATTTTTATATTTATATACATTTATTTTGGACGAAAACTTAGCGTGAGAAAAGTCAAGTGTGGCGTGAGTGCGTGAGATATGGGTTAATTGCGTGACTCTCACGCTCAATGCGTGGGTGTTGGCAGCCCTGATAAAAGGATTAGTCTATATAAACAATAGAAGCACAGAGAACAGAATAAACAGAATAAAAAAGTGTGAGCATTACAAGAAAAAGTGATATACATACATACACACACATATATATATATATATATATATGCAAAAATAGAAAGTGATTTCATTCATTTTAAGGGTGTATTATTCCAACATTCGTACCAAGCACTTATACTATAACAGTTTCCTCTCATTAGTTTTAATGAATATATTATTAGCAGTAGTAGTAGAAGGATTATGACCTACTTATAGTAGGTACTGCTATTACTATAGTAACACTATTAGTGGCTGGAGTGTTAGCAGTAAGCTTTAAATAGCACATTTCATTCCAAGTGGAAGCACAATGTGCCGCACAATGTGTCAGCTACAATGGTGGTTGCAGGCATGTGGATAGTGAACACAATAAAAGAGACGCGTAAAATAAATTAAAACCGTTAAGGAAAAAGGATCCATAACATCAAGTTGACAACCGATTATTCAAGAAAACCAGCATTACAACATAACTGCACTCAAGTTATTTAGTTGGAGTATACAACAAAACCTCAGAAACAACAATAATACAAAGAAGGTAGTAACATTGCACTCATATATACTGTAAATAATATTAATTAAAATATAATAATCATTTTAGAAAATACAAAAGACACACATACACCCACACAAAGGCCTCTTAAATCATCATCATTGCTTAAGTCCTCACCTCTATGCAATGGGGTAGAGAAGGCGTAACAAGTATTTACCATATGAGGCATATTTCTGCCTTGGAATGATAAATAAAATAACAAATATTGTTCTTATTTTCAGTTCCCCGGGTAATTTCAAGGTTATGTATTGGTCTCTTTAGTTATTTTACTTTGATATTGTGAAAATGCCCATTTTAACATCCTTTAATGTTTTATTCTCTGGGCAGAGCGTGAGCTGTTGATCCTGAAGCGCCTACAGGACGTGGACATCCAGGAAGACCAGAACGCCGTGTTTGTTTGTGAGATCTCAGTGGAGGACCTGCAAGGAGAATGGTACAAAAACGGGGAGAGGATTCAACCCACCAGCACCATCAAGATCCGGCAGGAAGGTCAGCATAAAAATCACAAACATGTGATGCTAATAAATACCATTAACGAGATTAACAACACTCTAAAACTGTATAATCTCAACAACAACAAAACATTTTTAGATCCTTAAATAATATTTAAAATGTCTTATTATCTGTACTGTTATTTATCTTGACAATGTTGTTTCTGATTTTAGGGACCAAACATTTTCTTCTGATGTGTAATGTGAAAGCAGAGGACTCTGGAGAGATCAAGTTTGTCACCAGACACGTTGAATCTGTTGCCCGCCTGGAGGTGGAAGGTATCACACATATGTATTTGAAAAATGAATATTACGGACGATTACTGTTAATATTTAACTAATAATAACTAAATGTTTTTTCTGTGGATACATACTATAAAATATGGAAGCCCGTTTCTGCCAGTAGAAAAGAAACATATGAACTTGGGGTTGTGATGAGAAAAAAATATGCTTTCTTAAAATGATGAAATAAGTAGGTCATTATTTCTTATGAAAGTCCCCAAAGTTTATTTTAAGATAGGCAAGTAATTATTTGGAGGGAAGTTATCTGTATTTGGAACAAGTGGTATTTTTTTTAATGTTCTCTTTCTAGTTTTTTAAAGGTTTATTATTTTGCGAAACAATTTTTTCAGGAAAAATTGAAGTCTTCTATCAAGTTTATATTGATCAGTCTTAATATAATTGTTTCCCATTGCAGAGCTTCCGGTCAACATTGTGAAGCCTTTAGAGGATACGACCGCCCTGGAGAAGACGCGTGTTCTGCTCGACTGCACCGTGTCCAACCCCAGATGCAGCATCCGCTGGTACAAAGGCAGCAACGTTATCCTGCCCTCTGAACGCTTCGAGATATGCAGCGAGGGCTGCTACCGCAAACTGATCATGCAGCAGGTGGCGCTGGATGATGCGGGCACGTACAGTGTGCAGGTTGGAGAGTATACATGCTCTGCAAAACTCACAGTGGAGGGTAAGAAGTCCATGACCAATTTCAAGCACTGCTAAATTTAAATTTAAAGTAAGTTTATTTTTTTCCGTCTCAGAGTGAAATATAATTTCACTTTAATTTTATGATATAAACACAAAGCAGTAAGGAAAGATAGGCAAACTGACTTTCAATAGATATCTTAAATACAAATGTACCAGGTGCTCTTTTTAGCAGGATATTACATGTATTACTGCTGCTCTTGTTTTATACCCAGTATCAGAGGTGGGAGAGGTACTCAGATCTTGTACTTGAGTAAAAGTAGAAGTACCAGAGTGTAGGAATACTCTGTTACAAGTAAAAGTCCTGCAATCAAAATGTTAC
>NW_011339930.1:0-3543 GCF_000735185.1 Notothenia coriiceps | reverse complement strand
CTCCCAGCCAGGCTGCGGGTGTGTATGTTCGGGCTGGGTTTCGCTGTGTCTCGCTGTCTTGCAGACGGCCACTGGGCTCATAGGGAGGGTGGGGCAGGAGCTCCAACAAGCCGTTTAGGACAGAGTGAATACACATACTATACAGAGATGCTGTATGAGAAACCAATGTGATTTTGGAAAATTGCACAATTTAAATCTATTTTAGTAGACCTCAACAATGGAATTATGATCAGTAATGGCCATGACATGGGACCTTTAAGTGTCCCACATTAGGGAGTGTCCCACATTAGGGCAACTCACCCTAGTAGAAGAAGAATGAAGCTGCTAACATTTCCGGGGACAGATTGACCCGGGGATTGGCCACCAAAGCCAGGCAGGCATTTGGTATGATCACCATAGCCATATGAGGCCGGAGGCTTTCCTTTGCTTTCAGCTGTCAGATTGTAAACAAAGTCACGTGACTGGGGGCAGATGACAGCACCGACAAGGTGTGTTTCCCACAGCGAGACGCTACAATACTAATTGTGGGTTTATCATGTTGATTCGACTACAACACAAAAAAGAAAAACAACTCTCGCTCTCTCCAGAGGGGCAGGTCAGCCAAAAAGGGCAAACGGGCCGTTGCCCAGGCAACATTAGCCCGTACCTGTGCACGTCCCTGAAAATGCATACATGTATTCACAATCCTGATGACCCGACCCTATCCAGTTTTAAGGATTGAGAGCACTGCCAAGCTAACAGAGGCGTTTATTATACTCAATAGTTTATTTACTTCCTGTATGAAGGCCTATGAAAATAAGAGACTGTTCAAAAAAGTCTAATTCATCCAATCAAAAACATTCAAAATAATGTCACTCATAATGTAGATGCTCAGTTAGGGGCTCCTGTCATCAAGCAAACAGCAGACACTTGTACATGTGTAATTTGTTCCTCATATTGTACTTTTGTGATGTTCACCATTTGTATGATTTGATCCAACTTTGGATCATTGTTTTGTGACTTTGAAGAGACATTGGGCATCATTTGTCAAGATATGTGTGTCAAGCTAGCACATGATGTTATGTCAGGGCAAATCAGCCATGTTATGAAGTTATTCAGGGTAATTTAAACAAATTTGAACCCAAATACAAATTTGTATCGCATTTCCAACATGCACAAGTAATTGTGAGGGTAATATAAAATCACCGATAGAGCATGGAATGTTTCTGGAAAAAAACAAGGTCGCAGTTCATATTTACCTGAATGTTACAAAAGTTTGATTAGTTGCAGTTTGGTTGAAAAAATACACTATAATAATAATGTATGAATAAATGAATATTATTGTAAAACAAAACATGTTTTAAAGAACACTAGCTCATTCAGATAAAAAGTGAAGGTTATTCAGTCAAATGTATTTTAAACATGTCCCAATGGGGACAGTTGCTACATCTGACTTTCTTCCTTTCATATTGTTATATGAAATGTGTTATCATCTTGTATGGGTAATAACCAGACACATGTTAGTTTGATACATACAAATGTGTGTTCAAGACGAAATTGTCTCCGAGGGAGTTTAACTTTGGAGACATGCCACATACCAGCATGCTTCAAGACATCCTCCATCATCCCGGTCCCGAGGAAGACAAGGATCACATTGACACACCTGTCGCCCTGACCTCTGTGGTTATGAAGTCCTTTGAGTGCCCTGTCCTTCCACACCTCAAAACCCTCATAGACCCCCTCTGGACCCCCTGCAGTTCTCTAGAGCCAACAGGTCTGTAGACGATGCTGTCAACATGGCCCTTCACCGCCACGGTCCTTGGCTGTAGCTGCAGCGTACCAGATGGTGATGGAGGAGGTGAGGACCAAAACCTCTCGCCACTTAAACAGTTTTACCCCGTCTGCTACAGGCCGCATTAACAGGGCCTGGGACCCCCACTGACACTGGCTTTTATCCACCCCAGAAAAACATTATGCATTTCATTAATGCACATCATGCGAAAAACATGTCGCATTTATTTTTATTTTTGCATTAATTTGTATTACTGTGAGCCATGTTCAGCTCTCCGAATATATTTTGCCCAGCTCTGCACACATGTCTGCACAGCCCTCCACATACAATACTACCGTGTAGTTTGCCATATAAATAATCATATTCATTGTCCTAAGTATTTTAGTTTTTAAGCTCTTTAAGTTATTTTGTATAGTTAAAAACAAATTGGTGTACATATTTGTCTTCATTCTTTTGTAATGCCAAATAGTTTGCAAAAAATCATTCCTTTTTATCACATTTATATTTTTGACCCACTCTGACAACTTATTCTCTTAGATTGTTTATGTCAGCAGTCAGCACCACCAGACACCAAAGCACATGTGCGATACCTGGCAGCAATAAACTTGCTTCTCATTACCTTCTGTGTTTATGGTATCCAGTTTGGAGCACTGCTATAGTTTCTTTAATATATACTGTAAATATCCACAGTGTCATTAGGATGGCCCAACCTCTTTGAAACTCTTTTGCAATATGTGTTTCATCAGTAATTTATCTTTTCTCTTAACTCTTCTGAAAGATGGCTATTTACTTTAACTAATATTCTAGCCCACATGCCTCTTCACCCTCTATAGGAAAACTTAGATATTTAGAGACGTTTTACTTATGCTCATGCATTTACAATTATATTGCTTGTTTGTAGTAAATATTCAGCACTGTTCTTGTTGTCCTTAGTTTGAATCTTTATGGTTTATTAAACTATTTGTAAGTCGCTTTGGATAAAAGCGTCAGCTAAATGTAATGTCATGTAAAAACCTTTTTATCACTTATATTGTTTGGTCACTACTCTCAATATTGTAATAATAACTAGGCTACTACTTAGTTTCCTTTCGGTACGTTCAGCACTGTGTGCACTCTTGCTTTGTTGGCATGTGTATTAATAGGCTATTACTACTTACTGGGATTAGTTTTGTATCATAAAGATAAAGCAACACTTTCTCAGAATAAAGCAAAACTATGAGTTTAAAAGAAAAAAAAACTGAGGCAAGCAAAATAAAATAAATTTCAAAAATAAAAATAAAAGTTGCAAACAAATCATTTGTGTAATCATGTAAACTATAAGTATTTTTTCTTTGTTTTAACATAGGTTTTTGTTTGCAGTTCTTGTTTCTTCTTTCTCAATGATCAGACTTTTGCTCTCGCTGCAGCTTTCTCGTTTACGCTCCCTCATTTTTTGTTTGAGATTTTGACATAAACATCCCAGGTGGGCGGGACTTTCAGGGGTGCGTCCCCATTGGCTACTCAGTTTTTGAGTGACAGCCCAGTCCTCCAGCGATTGTACAGTGCAGGCAGCTGCGGTGCGGTAGCTGAGCGTGGATAGACAGCATTTCAATTATTATAATACTACAAGTGAAAATATATGTAAGTATTGATCATTTGTGTTGTTTGTGCTGTACTATACGGTCTGTTTCTTTATTGTGTTAAGTGAGAAGTAAAGAAAAGCTCTGCTATGAAAGTTAGCTTTTGCTACCTTTAGATCCATAACAATGCAAGCTAAGTAGCCTAACAGTTAG
>NW_011339929.1:0-4218 GCF_000735185.1 Notothenia coriiceps | reverse complement strand
TGTATATATTTATATAAATATATGTGTGTGTGTGTGTGTGTGTGTGTGTGTGTGTGTGTGTGTGTGTGTGTGTGTGTGTGTGTGTGTGTGTGTGTGTGTGTGTGTGTGTGTGTGTGTGTATGTCCGCATCTGTAGCCTGTTATTGTCACATTATACCGCACTGTCAATGAATTAAAAGTAAATATATATAAGTTGTCATGAACACATCTGTCCATCAGAGTGCTGCTGTGCCTCCTGTCATCATTAATGGACGTCTCTTTAAAATGACCGCTCAGAGGAGAGGAGTTCTCATTTCTCTAACCGCCTGCTGCTTCCACTCCTCTCTCCTCGGTTCCCCTCCTCAGTCCTCCGCTCGCATCTCCTGTGGGCGACACCAAGTCTCGAGGAGAGGAGTCGAGGAGGGGAAATTTGAGTATTGAGAAACCTCTATTGTATTTAGCAACTCTTCAACAAACATGGAGTGGCTGGTGTAACGCTTGCGCTTCTATTGGCTAGCGCTCCAACACAGTGTACGTGATAGGTTAAGGGTGGGGGCATTTCTAATTGGGCCAGCTAACCAATCAGAGCAGGCTGGGCCGTGGTTTCAGACAGAAGGTGAAAAGAGGTCCAGGCAATATGAGAAAAAATAAAGAGCTCTTTGAACATTAAAGCATGGAGATGTCCCAGTAGAGACACCATATACCATATACATGTTTGTATATTTTTATTCCGAAATTAGAGCAACTGTAATATAACCCTATTCGCCCCAGGCATTAATCAAATACTTCCTGTTTTTGAGTTACTGTTGCTCCTTAATTAATGGTAGCAGTTAGTTCTTTATTCTTTCCTCATCCGTTCCCTGGTTAACGCTCTCATTTGTGAGTCCCTTATTGTAGAGTGTTACTCTCTCTCTGCGTAGAGATATTCTGGCCCTTGGGCAAGTGTCGTTCATGAGTATTACATGACATGTTACTTGTTAGACGCTTTTATCCAAAGCGACTTACATACTCCGAAATACTAGTCCACTACGCCACAGCCTCCCTAGTATTACTTGCTCATTAGTAGATATTATTATCAACCAGTCAGAGCTTGTGCAATACAAAAATCAATTACATTGACATTAATGTCTGACATAATACACCTTTCTGTAGCTGGCAGCTGCTGCTGTTTAATTTAATCAGATCAAATGTATTCAGTTTAATCATAAAATACACTACAATGAAAGAAAAATACTTACCCGATGAAATAAGTGATGATGAGGAGTTGGACGACGCGGTTGATGATGCCAATGGTCCAGCTCTTCACTACCACTGACTTGGTGGTTTCATAGGTGAAAAAGTCTTTAATACAAGACCACATTCTAGCAGTTTGTGTGTGAGTGTCTGGTATGAAGCAATCAATTAAATTATAAAAAAGGTCCACTATGTACGAATAATGGATGTAAGGCTGAACGTGAAGTCCCAATGAAGCAGTAATCACAGATCGCGGTCCCCAAATGTAGCTGAAATCTTCCTTAATATATTTTTTTGGAAAAGGAAAGAAAACAAATATTTCAGGTCCAACAGCAGTATCCAGATAACCAAGAGCTGGATCCCCTTGTCTTCATGGAAAACAAATCCCTGCAGGTCAGAGACAGCACTCTTCAGTTCATGCTCTCTTGCTGTATCTTCATGTATGATGGTGACTCATGATAAACAGCTCTCTCTAACCGCGTCTCCGGCTCCTCACTCTTTCTCTCTTTTTTGTCTCTGATTCTTTGCTTCCCCCCTCCAATATCTAAACCACTCCCCACAGACCCCTCCTTCTTCTGCTCAGTGCACCAAGGACCATCACAATCAAGTTTTTTGAACAAAGGAATGGAAGAAATCATGCCAAATTTCATGAGAAATTGAGAGTAGGAAAAGTTCCATCTGTGTTCAGGGAGCCGTTGAAAATGGTTGGAAGTTGTGTTTTACATTTGTGATGTAGTTATGCCAAAAACCCAGCAAATAAGTCGGGGAATATGGTAGAATATGATGTCTATATAAAGCTGTGGCGAAAGGCAGACAAACTAAAGATTAGGGGTATATTAACTTTAGCCGGAAAATAACTGCACGGTCAATATAGGATTGTTTGGCTTTCTGCGAACACACACACTTTCTGTACAATCATATTACAGAAGAGCAAATAAACTCTAAATCATTCTGCATTTCTTAATCGCCTGGCTCATCTACAACTGACAGATTGCAGGACAAGAGAATATTAGTAACCGGCGCAAAACATATGGATGATGAAATGAACAGTCAACCTAGACGGAAACTCTTAGCATTGCTAACATACTAATGAATAACTTAAAATGAAAATAATTCAATATCCCATTGGTACCATCTAAGGACGTTGGACGTTGCACAATCAGTTTATGTAGCAGATCAATTCTGTGTCAAAAATGTATGATTTGATGGGAATTAAATCCATCGTGTTGAAGGTCGACCACAGTGAGTGGAGCAGACCTCACTGAGTATAAATGGCTACTATCAGGCCTGTGGATCTACACCCAACACACACCACAAACCATATCCAGGATATACAATTTCACTGTAATGAAATCAGAGCTGTCTTCAGACCAAGCCTCGACTCTCAGAATAGCTCCATTAAACAGCAGCCGATAATGGACTGCCATTGGATGACATGAGAACCAGAAGAATGGTAGAAAAACACTATTTCTGTATTTATTTTTCACAGTCTTTCTCAAATAAGAAAGAATAGATCATAGAGTTGGACAGAAAGCAGGTTCACTATTCCATGATGGCTGTTTAGTTTGAGGATGACTGAGGGGCTGCATGTCGAGAAGGAAGAGGAGGGGACCATGGGACCATGGCTTGAGATTGGATACAGTGGAGCTCACCAGGGCTTTATGCTTGGACCCATATTCATGAACCCTTTGTTAATGAAGATAGCACATCATAACAAAGGTTTATTCTATCTTTGATTTTTGTTGTAGTTGCACTTAAAGATCGAGAGCTCATATTAAAATAAACTGCCGTGTAAAGAACACCAGAAAGAATCATAATAATGTTATCTTGTATTTTTTGTTACAAAAAGAAAGAGGTATTTAGCTCCAGCACTCAGGCACACAGAAACACACACACACACACACACACACACACACACACACACACCTTAAATTAGATCATACAGTAAGTGATCTATCTGGATGGAGGGATAAGGAAGACATGGAGGGAAAAACCAAGAAAGACGGATGCAGAACTAATCAAAAGGGTTTGTATTGATTAGGATATTCATGAGTAGAGAGAGAAAAAGGAAAGAGAAAGAAAGAAGCTGCGGTTGACCCATCATCACCGTCATCATCATTAGGTTAACTTCAATCACCACCACCATCACCTTAATTATATCCTAAAGAGTACATCCATCCATACGTTTGAAGCATTAGAAAGATTATGGCATTACAGTGATCATGACCCCGAACCACTTTGTGGTAATGGGAAACCAAATTAAAGTAAAGTAAATGTCTTCTTCTCCCTGTCTAATGGGTGAAAGTGGTGAAGAGTGGGGCCTTCACTCTCTATGTATTATCATGGAGAAAAAACAATCATTATACAAGTATACATATAACTGCTATTATTGTCCTCAAACTGCTTATGTTATAAAAATAAATCAGAGACAACACAGTGCTGGTGCTTGTGTCTGGACTATTTACAGCCACTTAAAGGTGGGGTAGGTAATTCACTTCTGAAACACTTTTTGTTATATTCCATGGAATACTCTTAACATTCCGATGGCAATGAATATCTTATGTTCTTTGACAATAAATTAGTGGTGGGCATAGATTAATTTTTTTAATCTAGATTAATCTCACTGTATTCTTGGAATTAATCTAGATTAATCTAGATTAAAATGGCTCATTTGAATTCTGCCGAAGGCATTCAGAATATGTGTGCTACCCAAATAATGACTAAAAGTAAGTCTTTGAAAACGGGTTTCTCAAGCCAGGTGGTGCATTAGACCAGGGGCTCATCTCCAGTTTCCAAAATGCATCACAAACTGCTTGAGAAAGCTGTTCTATGATAATTGGTGATGAAAATAAATCAATGACAATGAGATGTACTTGTGTTTATTAACTGTTTATTTTTAGTTGAACAGTAGGCCTATATAACAGGTTGTAATGAACTGTTTACAGTCAGTAGCTTTGTGTCAGTCAAAGCTCTATTTCTCCTTCTTCCACCAGTCACTCAGGCAGAC
>NW_011339927.1:13552-22248 GCF_000735185.1 Notothenia coriiceps | reverse complement strand
GTTACTGTTGTACATTTGAGTTGTGATCACAGATGCGCTCTTTTTGATCTTGCTATATTGTTTTTTGTGTGAGCTGCAGTAAATATGGAGTATCATATGGTTTGTCCGACGCTGGATTGAGGGAAGATTCTTTTGCTGGGTGTGTTGAACTTTTAACTGTATTTAACTTGCTACGTTGTTTGGTTTGTCTTTGACTGACATTCGAAATGTTTGCCTTGTTGTTGTAATGCTGCGTTGACTTGGTGCTACTGTATGTTGTCCTTTGCTTGGATGTGACTTTAACACTCACACCGCACAAACTCATTTCTTGGTTGTGTGTTATTTCTGATTCCCTCATTGCTGTTTGGATATTTTTCTG
This sequence comes from Notothenia coriiceps, assembly GCF_000735185.1. Classification (NCBI taxonomy): domain Eukaryota; kingdom Metazoa; phylum Chordata; class Actinopteri; order Perciformes; family Nototheniidae; genus Notothenia; species Notothenia coriiceps. The sequence goes on along the minus strand of NW_011339927.1, from coordinate 21,890 downwards.
TGTTTTCCATTGCGAGGTTGGTAATACTAGACCCTCCAGAAAAACGCGGGCAAAAATCCTTGATTATGCGGGCTAAATTCCTTGATTATGGGGGCTGAAATCCTTGATTATGCGATTAAACATGCGGGGGTTTTATGTGATATGCGGTGAAATTGCGGGAAGTTGCAAAATATGCGGAAAGTTGCGAAAAAGAATAGATTTTTGTTTAAATATGGGGCGGTCTTATTTATTCTCTCACACACACAACGTTAAACCCCTTTCTTATTCAATTAAACACATTCAATGTTTATGTATTGTAAAAGCAATTGGGCTACTTTAATCACTCTCTCTCTCTCTCTCACACACACACACACACACACACACACACACACACACACACACACACACACACACACACACACACACACACACACACACACACACACACACACACACACACACTTCACCGCCTCATTCTGTTTTCATTTAGTCGTTCGTTATCTGACCAGCTTCAATCTTGTAGGCTACTCACTTCGTTTCTTGTAGCCCTCGAAAGGGTTTTGGAGGTTGATGCCTCGGTGAAAGTGAGTTGTTTGGCTTTCTTGTCCGCAGCAGCAGAAAGCATTTTCGAATGTTTGAATGAATCAAAGTGGGTCGTCACCGTCGATTTTCTCTAAGACTTAAGCTCCAACACACAGTGGCACGGGGTGCAGAATAGTTTCCCCCCACTTTCGTCAAAGACATCGGGGTACTGCTTTGCCCGGTCTTTAGCAGAAATGTTCGTCGGTAAATGAGATGGATCAGATTTTTTCATCTTGGCTTTTTCTCTCTCTTGTGAGTTCCACACGTTCACTCTACGGTGTTGTTTACCTTCTGTGATGCGCGAGCTGATGACGTCGCGTCATCATGATCACTACCTCACGTCAAGATGAGTTAACTTTTTTTTTCTCAACTTTGTGTGGAAAAATCCTGGGATTATGCGGACTTTTGATAAATATGCGGGCTTTTAAAAATATGCGGCCTTTTAAAAATCTGCGCCATTTTGCTGATTATGCGGTAAATTCTGCAAATGCAGAATCAAGTTTTTCTGGAGGGTCTAATTTGCGCATAACAGCATCCCCAGCCCCATATTAGAGACAGGACAGCAGCAGAGGAGAAGAAGAAACACAGGTCGGGGGAAGGACAGACAGACAGATGTAGAGCAACATACACGTGTGTCTACAGGTTTAGAGTGTGTTAGATTAGATTAGAGTCAACTTTATTGTCATTGCACAGAGTACAGGTACTAAGACAACGAAATGTAGTTAGCATCTAACCAGAAGTGCAAACATGCATTAGAATACACTCCAGTCCACATCCCTAAGCCAAACCCTAACACAGCTGAACATCTGACAGGTGCAATACAGATATAGAGAGCCAGCTAATATAACCTACTAGTCCTTAGAGACTGCTGATCATGCTCACCCTGGCCTGACACCAATACCCCCCCCACCCCCCCCATTCCCCCTATTAAAAGTTTTGTACTGTTGATTCAACTGCCATAACTACTCTAGTCAGTGCCTGGCACCAGAACTGTGTGTGTGAGTTATTAGTACAGCATATTAGCAGAACGTACCATTTTATTGTGGATGGAAGGGGATACAGGGTAGTTGTAGTGGTGTAATCCTAGGCTTAAGAACCTCCTTTCACCAGGGTAGTCATACTGAAGGAGGGAGGGAAGGTAATAAGGAAAGAAGGAAGGGATGAAAGTTGTTAGGGTGGAGGAAGATGAAAACTAAACATTCATCTGTTATTCTCTCTTTCAGCCTCAGTGACAATCTTTTTATTCTGCTGAAGAGCCTTATGTCTTTCCCTCAATGAACGTTTTAATTTATTAGCTTTCCTAAACTCAAAACCTTAATTTATTGTACTAGGAAAACGTAATAAAAGCTTGTTACCATGAAATTAAGATATTGCAAGAGTCGTGGATTTAACTAAAACCAATATAAGTGAGTTGTGGCCTGTGAAAAGAAATTGTCTAGTTGTGAGGTGGCAGTTACTTCTACATCCACTGTATGCTTCTGCAGCGATCACTGCTTTACCTTTGGGGAGCTCAGAGACCTCCGCAGGCTGTAGACCGAGGGGTCAGCGTAGATCACGTCGTCCCTCAGCCGGGCCGGGAGCCGGTTGAAGTGAGCGGAGGGCGAGCGGCCAGGCGAGGCAAAACTGTGCTGCATCGGGGAGTAGGGCCCCCCACAAGACGAGGACGGGGACCTGGGGACAGACCTGGAGCGGGGCTGTACAGACAGACGTCTCATGGATTTTTCCATTCCACCAAAGTAGGCCGGCCCCCATTGGTCCCGCTGCATTGGGGCTCCATACAGCTGATGGGGTAGGTCCCTCAGTGAGTGCCGCTTCTCCTCCACGGTCCAGCGCGGGTCGTATCCCCCCATAGCAGAAACAGAGCAGATACTGTCTGGTCGGACCCCTGGCGGGTAAAGAGGGCACTCCTCCATATACTGGGGGCCACCAGGGTAGCCATAGAAGTCCGCCAAAAGCCCCTGGTTTACTGCGTAGTAATGAGATGGGCTGGAAGGAAGGACGGGAAGGTTTAAGAAATGTTTAGCCTCCGGATGAGACTAGTGTTCTGTACCCTGAGTTTCATTACACATCACCCTAACTCTACCATAACTTGTATTAACCGTTAAGTGAGTTTCATCATAGCAGTAGGTTTTATGAAAAGATCTGCTCATGATCTTTAAGTAGCAAAAAGGCTCCAGTCCAACAGCTCCAGCTGGATTGATAGTCCCCTTGTGTATTAAAGTTGCAGGTTATAAACTGTGCCTGCGATTGAACCTGCAGTCACTTTGTGTGGAAATATTGTGCCACTATAACATCTTCAATAAGTCCAAATCATGTATTTTCCTGTCTTGAGAAAATATAAAAATTAAAAAAATTAAAAAAATGTGATTACCAGAGGCTAAAACCAGAGGTGTTCTAACGAATAAGGGCTTTGAAAGTCTGTCAACCCTGAAGGTAGGTGCAAGGCCAGAGGTGTAAAGTAAGTACATTTACTCAAGTACTGTACCTAAGTACAATTTTGTGGCACTTTACTTGAGACAAATATGTAGACATTATATGATTGTGAAATGAGCCAATCTATTCGCATAAATATATCTGCATAATGAGTACTTTTACTTTTGGTACTTTAAGTATATTTAGATGCCAATACTTTTGTAATTTACTTAAAGGTGACATGTCATGCTTTTCCGGTTATTACCCGTCCCCTTGTGTGTTATGAAGGTTTTTCTGCATGTAAACGGTGTGCAGAGTCAAAACCCTCAAAGTACACCCTGTAGCGAGTAAAACTCTTAAACAGAAAATACCTCCCCAAAACGCCTCGTTGGTGAAACGTCATCATGATCTTCCGGGTACGTGCTTTCGTAAGCACGTACAGGCAGCCCTGCTGATTTCTGCTCCCTGCTGCAGGCTGATAACAGACAGTTGGGATCGCGCAAAATTCTCTCTGCAGACCCATTCTCACAGCGTTTATCAACCTATAAACCTTTTTCTTACTCAATATCAAGCCACACTTATTGTTTTTATTTCGGCTGTGACTTTGTGTGTGTTCAGGTTGAGTTTGGCTTTGTTTGGCTGTGTATCGCTAAACAAGGAAATCGCGGAGGGGGGGGGAGGGGAGCTGCAGCGAGCCGTTTAGTGGAGAAAGTGAATACTGCTGAATACACATACTTTACAGAGATGCTGTATGCGAAACCAATGTGAGTCTGGAAAATTGCACAGTATTTTTCTCTGAGACTGCCAAGGCACACNGGGTGGGGGGCGGTCTGGTCTACCTGTTAAGGTCCTCCTCGGAGGCCATGCCTCTTCGCTGGTTGACCCAGTGCTGCAGCTGGGCCATGGAGCTCTTCCTCTGAGCCACTCTCTCTGGAGCCGTCCTGGGCACGAAGCCCCTCCTCAGCACAACGTTCTCCTGCTGCTCCCTGCTGTCCTGCGGGGGGCATCCCCCCCCCTCCGGGTGGCCCTGGGGGGCATGATGTCCAATGGGACTCCTGGATAGAGGGGGTTTGCTGTTCCGAGGGCCGTTGTTGCCCCACCCATTTGGATGCGGCCTTGGATGAGAGGTGGGGTCCGGACCTGTTCTCCCCCCTCCATCGTCACCTTCTCCTTGTCTTCCGTTATTATTTTTTCCCTCCTGAACGGAGCAGGGGGTGGAGGGTGGGGGTGTCTCAAGGCTGTTGACCCCGTTGGCCTTAGGGTGTGGGGGGGGGTCACTGACAGTATCATTGTGTGTGTGTGTGTTTGGTGCCTTGGTCACCATAGTGTGGTTTGGATCCACTGTGGGGTTTATTCTGTGAATGTGAAGAAAAGAGAAAGCATGAGAATAGATTGACTGACTGTTTTTGCTTGTTTCAAAACGGTCAGAGTGGCCATTTGAAATCAGAAAATGTAACAGCAGGTCAAGTATCTGATCAGTAACAATTTCTGTATTATATTATTATGAAATCTGAAATATGTAGACCATATTCAAGGAATAAGTATGATGTATGGAAGAATTGAAGCTGTAAATACCAACAACTGTCTTATTGCCATATATTGCAGTTGATTATAGTCTCTCTGGCAGCACCACCAGAGGGCAGCAACAACCTCAGAGTAATACTGCTTCATTCCTTTGAAGTGGACCTATCATGCTATATTTGAAAAATATATTGTAGGGCCATACCTACAAAATATAAAACATGTCTGTGAAGTATTTTTTTCAAAGTACCAAACAGATATGCTCAAACCCCTCTTTTGCAGATCTTGGGTCCTTAGCTTGCAGATCTTGGGTCCTTAGCTTGAAGGAAAAAAAAGAAGAGGAGGCGGGGCTAATGCCTGATCAGAGATAAACTTAAATTTGGTTGTGATAAAACGCCACTAATGTTTAATGTGTAAACAAAGACCAGATTACGTCCAAAACACGTCAGGCATTGTTTCTGATAGCAACTTTCTGTAAGTCCGCCGACATCACAGCGGACGGACACGTCACAGCGGACGGAAATCTGTATCCACTCGTTGTTACCCATTTTAAAAAGATTTGGGTACGGAGGAAAAGAGAGAGGGCTTTATTTTCTGACGTTGCGTGAGTTCCCCGACGCATATTTATGTATAAAAGACATCACAAAGTGCATTTTGCATGATAGGTCCCCTTTAAGATGTAAATAGCACATACTACCATTAGTGGAGCGCTGGCTCAAAAGTAACACTTTTTTCATGCGGTGTGTGTGTGTGTGAGAGCAGCACCTCTGTGACGGCTCACTGGGGACCGCTGCAGCCTGGCTCATGGCTCTGATCCACTGCTCCCGGTCCTCATGTCTGTCTGCGCTGAAGTAGTAGGTCCTGGTCCCAGCGTGCCCCGCCTGTATGCAAAACGCAACGGGATCCTTTAGCTCCCCTTCCTCACCGTCCTCCCTCTCACACCTCACCTGCGGGGGGAGACAAACAAAGGAAAGGTGAGTTAGTGGGCACACCATCAGGCTCCTCATCATACTCAGCGTCCCCATCAGCACCAACTTCACGACCTCATGCATAGAAGAAGCATTACCGATCAAGCACTTTATTTGTGAACATCCTAGTGAGTACAACCTAATCGTTAACTGCATAAGGAATAATGTGAGCACTACAGCTGCACAATTAATTAAAATTGCAATATTTAAGTCACCGGAAGCATAATATTTAAAATGTCTTTAAATACAATAAAAGTATCAAACAAAACATAGTGATCCTCTTAAAAACACTCAAACGGCTCAGTTTTATATATGTTTCAATCATAATAACCATAAAGTGGCAAAAAAGATCAATACCTCCAATATCTTGAATTGTATTGTAACCACAATATCAGTCAAAATGATCTCAATTAGTTATTTCTTCCAATTAGTGCAGCCATAGTGAGCACTGAACTACTGTAAAATAAGGAAGTGCTTTTAAAGCTGTGATAGACGTTTGCAGCGGATAGTTTGAGGGTCTGAGAATGGATTCTGTAGACCACAGATAAAAAGCATATTTAGGCATTTGTGATTTCTAATATTAGGCTGTGTAAATTATGTTGACTATATAATAATAATTTTACACTTTACTGCCTACATATGGGGTGCGTTTCCAACCTGTCTGACACCCAGATGTCAGCTATTAGCTTGAACATCAGCCAGCAGGTAAGATCAATCAAGAGTTTCAAAACATTCTAGGGTTTGTAGTGTGATTACATTGGCCGTGTCTCAATTCAGGGGCTGCACCCTTCGGAGGCTGCATTTGTAAACCGAAAGAAGGCTGTCCCAATAAAAAAAAGACGAGACCCCTCCGAATGCAGCCCACGAATGCAGCCTTCTTTTCCCGGATTTGAAGGATACATCTAATGTATCCTTCTTGGTCTACCATATCCCAGGTTGCAATGCGCGCTGGGGAAGAGTGAGTTTTTTTCAAATGAAATGGCGGTCCGGTCTCCCCAGCAGAGTGGATTTAAAAGCAGCTGCAAGCGGAGGAATCACTAATAAATGTGAGTATTGGGTTTTAACTTACTTTAAATTAACTAACGTCACACACGTCAAACCCAAGGGGCATTAAAACGTACATTTTCGTTAAATAATACAGATACATTAGTGACGCTAACTAGCTAGCTGGACGTACTGCACTGTTGTTTACACTTATTTTTAATTCAATTCAGAAGTTTACTAAAGTCATACAGAGATCTTGGCTCTGTTATAGATAAGTTATACTTTATATTACATAAATAGACCAAAGTGAAAATATTTAGCCTGGTATAGCCTACAGTACGGTGGGATTTATAAAATGCTACCCTGACGTCTAGCTGCTGTTAGCTTTATTTATTTCTCTGACATGTTGCAATGTTTTACTGTTTATTAAACTTTGGGACAACATTACAACCTTTTTATTCAGCTCATGCTGCTCTGAGGTAGGGCTAAAAAAAAGCCTATTTTAAATATTTCCACCAGATTTAAAAGTAAAGTAAAGGCCAATAAGAAAATCACAGAGAATCTCTTTGAAAAGCACATTTGACAAGCAGTTGGGTAAACAACCCAAACAAAACCAGACGGGTAGAATGAATCCTCAGGTAGGATATGCAGGACAGGAGACATTAGCATGCTTTCCTTACAGACAGGACAAGGAATGCAAAGAAGGGTGGTAAAATACGAACACTGTACCTACTGTACTTTCTACCACAACGGGACACAGCGAGGGCCAGCAGAACTCACAGGGACGGACAGATGTGGGAGGGAGAGGACACAATAAAGACATGTTAAGGGTTGTGATGTTAAAGGTCACAGGTCGCTGCAGGCTGTCAGGGTCTGATCCTGTGACGCTGTTCCGTAGTGGCTGTCTCTAGAAGCATACTAACTGAATGAATTGTGTTCCAGGGCTGGCTCCCTTCTAAATGTGATGTAGGACTTTCTGATAAATTATGAAATTGTTTTGGGTATACTCTTTATTCACAAATTCATGTATTTAAAGTTCCATATTAACGTATGGAAGAATGAACACAAAATAAATACAAAACCCCTTTCAATACACGACGAACAAGGAATACTCTTTTTTCATTAAAGGTCACCTATTATGCAAAATCCACTTTTTCATGTGTCCCCTCTTCTTCATGTCTCTTCAACATCAACATGTGTCCCCTTTTCTTCATGTCTCTTCTACATCAACATGTGTCCCCTCTTCTTCTACATCACATGTGTCCCCTCTTCTTCATGTCTCTTCTACATCAACATGTGTCCCCTCTTCTTCATGTCTCTTCTACATCAACATGTGTCCCCTCTTCTTCATGTCTCTTCTACATCACCATGTGTCCCCTCTTCTTCATACATGTGTCCCCTCTTCTTCATGTCTCTTCTACATCAACATGTGTCCCCTCTTCTTCATGTCTCTTCTACATCAACATGTGTCCCCTCTTCTTCATGTCTCTTCTACATCAACATGTGTCCCCTCTTCTGCATCAACATGTGTCCCCTCTTCTCCATGTCTCTTCTACATCAACATGTGTCCCCTCTTCTTCATGTCTCTTCTACATCAACATGTGTCCCCTCTTCTTCATGTCTCTTTCTACATCAACATGTGTCCCCTCTTCTTCATGTCTCTTCTACATCAACATGTGTCCCCTCTTCTTCATGTCTCTTCTACATCAACATGTGTCCATTCTTCTTCATGTCTCTTCTACATCAACATGTGTCCCTTCTTCTTCATGTCTCTTCTACATCAACATGTGTCCCCTCTTCTCCATGTCTCTTCTACATCAACATGTGTCCCCTCTTCTTCATGTCTCTTCTACATCAACATGTGTCCCCTCTTCTTCATGTCTCCTCTACAT
>NW_011339927.1:13280-13522 GCF_000735185.1 Notothenia coriiceps | reverse complement strand
ACTCTGAAAGTTTCAGGAACAAAGATTCTCTCTCTTTTTGTCCCGATCCATTTCTATAAAAAACCTGTCTGAAAAATGAGCTGATCAGAACTAACCCCAAACAGGGCTGAAACAGAGGGGATTATGGGTAATGCTGCAATGATCTATTTGGTGTTTCAGCCAATCAGAGACAGGCTCTGTATATATCTGAGACCTGTGATATATTAATGAAAGACAGTATGATAGGGGACCTTTAAGAATTA
>NW_011339927.1:0-13240 GCF_000735185.1 Notothenia coriiceps | reverse complement strand
TATGCAGCTGTGAAGGACCATTTATTTTTCAGCTATGGGTAAAACAAGACTTTCTAGTGCCTGGTCCTTTCCATCAGGAGCTACATAGACTATCTATCTATCTATCTATCAATCAATCAATAATCAATCAATCAATCAATCAATCAATCAATCAATCACAAAACTGTATTTATCCAAGGGAGAAATTAGGCAAACACCTGTTATAATATATAAAATATAAACACAAGTAAATAGATAAGTACAAAAATAAAAATACATTCATCTAAAAAAGAGAAGAGATTAATTAATCATTATAAAATTGAATATATTAGAAGTAAAAAAAAACAAGTTTATTTTGACAAGACTGGTTGCTCAATCTTTTGCACCAGGAGAGAAAGACTGAAATATATTCCAAAGCTTGATTGATCACCCAGAAAGTTCTTTATTCGAAATTTGTCTCACAGATTAGCGTCTCTGAACTTGTCCCTTGGGTGCAGTTCTCACCTCACCCACCGTAAAGAGATGTTTCGTGCCCCCCCTGATACTTCAAAGTGTGGTTTGCTCTGAGGTTATCGGGTTGAGTTACGGTGTTACCGTGATCCAGATGCACCGCTGACCTCCTCCTGAGTTCAGCGGTGTGATGTTGCAACTTGAAAAACATCTCCCCAACATTTGATTAACGGTCACCTATTATGCAAAATACACTTCCTCATGTCTCTTCTACATCAACATGTGTCCCCTCTTCTTCATGTCTCTTCTACATCAACATGTGTCCCCTCTTCTTCATGTCTCTTCTACATCAACATGTGTCCCCTCTTCTTCATGTCTCTTCTACATCAACATGTGTCCCCTCTTCTTCATGTCTCTTCTACATCAACATGTGTCCCCTCTTCCTCATGTCTCTTCTACATCAACATGTGTCCCCTCTGTGGAAAGAGATTCTGAAAGTTTCAGGAACAAAGATTCTCTCTCTTTTTGATCCATTTCTATAAAAACCTGTCTGAGTGAGCTAATCAGATTTTGGCCACTTGATGATGTCATAACGATGTTTTGGCTTGTGTAACCATTAGCCAATCAGCAACTAAGGTAATCAGGTGGATCATTTTCATTTAATCTCTTTCTAATACAGTGCTTGCAAATACTTAAAAATGATATGTAAACCTGTAATTTTAATCAGGTATTTAACAATAAACCTTATTTCTATTAAAACTAAAATGTTTAAAGATTATATATTGTGTGTGTGCCAGTGGTAACGTGAACAATGCTCCAAGTGTGAGACAGATCGGTCCATCTGTCCATTGATGCTGTGGAAAGCAGTAATGAATGAAGGTGTGTGTGTGTGTGTGTGTGTGTGTGTGTGTGTGTGTGTGTGTGTGTGTGTGTGTGTGTTTCTGACAAGGAGGAGGAACACTGCCACAACATTGCAAGAGGAAANGAAAGAAGAAATACGTCCCATAATTACTTACAAAGTAAATGTATTCACGTTCAACATAAGAAAGATGACTGAACATAACAGCACACAGAACTGTGTGTGTGTGTGTGTGTGTGTGTGTGTGTGTGTGTTTCTGACAAGGAGGAGGAACACTGCCACAACATTGCAAGAGGAAATGATATCACTGATAAACAGGAGTCACTTCCTTCCACGGTGGAGCACTCTGAGGCCCCGCCTCCAGCAGTGACACGAGGTGATTCAATTGGTTGAAATTACTGTATAGTACAAGGCAGCAGTAACCTAGCAACAGAGGTGGGGCTATGGGATACGTGTGTGTTGTCCAGCCTTTTTCCTTTGTTCATTCAGGTAGTCAAATGGAGAAGGACGGATGAAGGAGAGATCTCTTACACTTCTATTTTTTCAAATTACACAAATAAAATGAATACGATGATTACTTTTATTTTATTATCTTTTGGAAAAAACGAAGGAAAGATAGAAAAAAGCACAAGCAATGAAGTATAAGAAAAAAAATAAGAAAGGAAATAACATGAGAAAAGAAAACCAAAAAAAGGGCTATAAAGTGAGGGAAGGAAACCAGAAGGAACAAACTAAGGATTGAAGGAAATAATAGCAGAACACGGATGGAAGTAACTAACACTTCCATCCGTAAAGAGTCGATTGATAAATAAATTGACAAAAGGAAGAGTGAACAATAGGGTTAAACAAGGGTGGAAGAAGAGAGGACAGAGGAAGGAGAACCCAAACCAAAAAACAAGAATAGCAAAGATGATCAGAAAAAAATAAAAAGAAGAGGAAAGACATAAAGAAAATATAGGAAGTCAAAAGTTAAAAGCAGATATTTTTTATATATTTGTAAAGATTTGTAAAATGAAACAATAAGGTCAACCAAATGTATTTCCGTCATATTCAATCAAACTCTGTTAAATCAAAGCCCAACAACTCCCATGATCCCACACACACATGACATCACCAAACTCTATCTGTTGTTATTGATTTGATAGATTGCAGATGGCAGAACATTCCATATTATGTATTATTAACATGCTCTAAAACTCTCAAATAAAGGCTGCCAGTAAACGGCTTCATAACAGGATTAACAGGATTGTGCGTTGATTTGTTTACTGCAAGAGAGCGTCTCCTGTCCACATGGAGGATGTTTGCTTTACATTGCTAAGGTACTTCTCCGAATGTACATAACCTGCAGCCTACTTTATTGTTCGCTATATTGACTTTAGGGTCAAGTACTGCATGTCATTTACAACATAATAAACCCACCATTGTGCCAGTGATGGGATCTCTTTCAGAAAATCAGTAACCCAGCCTTGAAATTATTTTTGGAAACTTTGTAAGATAAATTCCAAATGATAAATCTGTACTTTTTAAAAGCAGTGAGAGTTATTTTGAGGCCTTTACTATCTATAATTAATGCCTTGGGTTGGTCTGTCAACCAATGAGAAACTGTGTTCCTGAGCTGTCAACCAATGAGAAACTGTGTTCCTGACTTGGTCTGCAAATTCAGAGCCTGTGTTTTTTGGCAGCTATGAATAATATTGCAATGTGTGATGGAAATCCCCTGAGATTTTTGGCAAAAATGTATAATGAAAACGGTGGTCTATATGACCAGGCTGGCAGAGTGTGTTTAGCCTGGTTCAGTCTAATTCTAAACTCTGTTTGCACCTGGATTACTCCAACCTCTGTTTGGAAGACTATAAGCAGCGATGAGTGTCCCCTCAGTCAGGGACATGAACACAAGAAGGGAGAGAGCAGCACAAAGGAATGAACCTCTTCTGCTCATAGCCACTGATAGCTCTGTTCAGGAAGGGTGAGGCTGAGCTCCACAGCACACACACAATTCACATATACACACCCATAGGTGTAACCCTATGACTCTGGCTGTTGAGTCACTCACACTCACACACTGTAAGTTTAATCATTTACCCTATGATCAATAGAGGGAATAAGGAACTCAGGTCTTTAAACGTTTTAAAACAATGTTTCTTGGTTTTCTAGACAAACACTCGATTTAACTAACAGAACAAGGTTTCGGTTCTATTTACAGACTGACTAATAGCACAAGCTTCAGTTGGACAGTGATTTCTCTCATACTGTTTCCTGAGGCCGGCCACACCTCCACAGTCAGGTGGTGCAGCTGCAGGTACAACAGGTTTGGACAGCTCTGACTGAGCTGGGAGGAAAAGCAACACTACAGGGCAGAGAATGCTGCTGTGGTTGAGGAACTACAGTTATATACACACACAGTCTGGATGAAAAAAAGTTGTACAAAAGATGTAGGGCTGTAAAAAATAAGCAATCGTAATCAACAGTAGTTAGCTATTTAAAAACACTGGCTTTGTGCAGGATGTCCGATGACGCACTAGTGTCAATTCTCTCTGACTAATGATAATTCTGCAGCATTAACATCACCTCTGAGGACAACCTCAGCCGAGATGGTACTAAAAAACTTACATGATACCAGGAACTATCTTTAATGAATAACCAAAAAAGAGTGTGGCAAGTCCAGTGCAGTATCAGTCAGGGTGACCATGTGTAACATTTTGTGCAGGACTGCAAAGCATTTGTATCACTTTCCCGCCTGCTGCAAATCAAGACGATGTCGCACATTTGATTGACAGTCACACTTCTAAAACTTGACTAGAAAGCAAGAGAGTGATATCCCCATTGCCTGTGTCAGATGTCAAACAATCAACAAACGTTAAAGGCTAACCGCATGCACCTTTTGGTGGAATACGATGCAACAGAGATGCAGCTACACCAAAGTCTGGAAATGTTTTTATTGATGGGTGAAGCCAGTGGAAGGCGATTCCCACAGTTTGTTTTTGACATTTGCCAGAATCTTTCTTCTACAAGCAAGACTCACAAGAAATGTCTGGCTCATAAAGAATAATGGCGATCTATTGATAGTACATTACTTATTAAACCAAAAGAGCATTACTAAACCGACATATATATATATCAGTATAGTCAGACACCAGCATATCAGAGGCACTGTGGGTCATTTTGAAGCAGCAATTGTCGTGAACATGAGTTGTTGGACAGGAATCAGCAGACAGCTTACAGGAGGCATGCTGGGGCAGGACCACAGAGGCTCCGCCTCACCTCTGAGACACCCTGAGGGAGCTCCTCTACTCCGACGAAAACAAGTCGAGTCCACCTCGGAAAACACTCACACTGCTTTTCACTACGATGTCTTTAGAGCTAGCTATACTGTAGATACCAACACTATGAACTCTCACCTATAGAACTCTCTTCACTGGCATGCTCCCATGGCTCATGATTAGAAAATTACAAAGATGGCTCTTGCAAAAAATATGAGCTTTGTTCACTTTTGCCACATTGCAACACAACATCAAATAGGGCACTGCATTTACCAATAATATGCATGCAAGCGCACAATCATTATGGTGGATTACTTTGGCACGTGAATGGTATATTTAATTTAATGTTTAACTTACAGATGTCAAAATAAACAACAGTTACAGGCGAGGATAGTGAATAAATAAAAATGTGGAATGAAAGTCCAGGAACATGGGAGGAATCCCAAGATATCCAAATGAGAATTACAATTATTTTGTATCCTGTGCAACTCGCATGGTGTGTGTGAATGTTGGCATGTTGTGTAGAGCCCTTTAAGCAGTGATTAAACATGCAGAAAGAAAACTGAAAAGAAAAGAGAGAAACAGAGAAATGATACTCCACTTCCTGAAAAAAAAAAAAAAAAGGTTCCACTTAAGCCCTTTCCCGCATAGCGTTGAGTTTTTTGTTGTATGACTTTGGGCCAAACAGGCAAAGAATCACATCGCTGCACCGCATTGACTTGATCAACCGCTGATACCACTGTGACCTGTAGAGCAGCTGATGTCATCCTCTATTCTTAAATTTAAAAGCAATCATGACATCGGGAATTTTTTTTTGTATTTCATTTATAATTACCCTACATGTTTTCTTTTATTTGAAGCAGTGTGTCGAGTGTTTTAAACTAAACAGTGTATTCTGTGACCTGCTGCTTTCTACAAAGACAAACTGTGGAATGTGGGCTTCTCCATGTTGAAGAGGGAACATCACAACACAGATAATGTGATTACAATGTTCTGCTTAGTCTTTTTAGTAGTAACTTCCCATGCTTATTTTTACAAATCTTCCCTTGGACCTTAAATCAAATCAACCTGGTGGCACTGCAATGTTCACACAGGATGAACAAGGTTTCATGTAGAAGGTTTAAGTAATGTGGGTTATGAGGGCCACTGCTGTTATTTTTGGCCTGTGGCTGCCTGGGGACCGAGGTTTATGACAGGGTTCTCCAGCTCTGTGCCCTAGTTTTCACTTCTGAAATTCTCATGATCCCAGCTAAAAGAAGTACACAGAGAAAATGTGTCATTTACTTTTTGACAATTCTCTTATTTTAAGATTGCATAGAGTTCTGAATTAATTAAATGTTTAACATTTAAAATGCAGTATTTCAAACATATACATTGCTATATTTAAAATTTCTATACTTTTCTAAATAAAGACAATCTGAAAAGGACATGAGAAAAATCCGCCCAGATACAAGTGCCGCCATCCTGGAGAGACCAAATTAGGAAGAGAGCACTGCAACTAACTAACAGCATTATTCAAAAAGAGCAGCAGTAGGAAGGCAGAAGAAAGAATGACATGAGACCTCTTCCTGCAGCTGACTCAGGACTGCTCACCATCCTCATCCTCCTATACCTCACAGCTGCACATCTCCCACCCACTACTCATCAACTGCCTGGCATTGGGACTGGGGGGCCACTTACATCATATCTCGCTGACTGACAACAATATTTTCAACTCAACAACCATAAGTCAAGATGCTCTGCTGTTTCACAAGGTGTTCCACAGGGATCATTTCTAGGTCCACATATATCATTCGTCTCCCTCCTTCCCCTTGGCACTGTCCTCCCTCACTATAGGGTCCTCTTCTACTGCTATGTGGCTGACACACAGGTCTACATCTCCACCAAACCCAACATTGTCCAGCCCCCACCTCTCTCACCACCTGCCTCCAGGACATCAGGAGCTGGATGAAGCTCCATAACCCCCTCAACAAAGCTCAATCCTCCACCAATCCCAACATCATCATTGATGGCTTCTCCGTACCCTCAAGTCAAGAGCCTCGATGTCACTCTGGAGCTCCCTCTCCTTTGCACCTTACATCAAAAACATCAACCTCTCTTCCACCTATTTCCAGAGTCCGCCATACCTGTCTGAATCCAGCACTCAAATCCAGGTCAAATTCATTTGTCACTTCCCGCCTTGCAATGCTGTCTCCAGCATCCCCCCCTAACTTCTTAACAAGCTACAAATGATACAGAACTCTGCTGCCCGGATCATCACCCGCACCAAATCAACTCACCACATCCTCATCCATCTACACTGGCTCCCTGTTAAATACTGGACCAAATAAAACAAATGATCCTAATCACCTACAAAGCCCTCCACAACTTGGCCCCGACCTATCTCATCGACCTCCTTCAGGAAAAGTAATTTATTATTATTATCATCATTATTATTATTAAGGGGCAAAAAGGATCACACCATACCTGCCATTATAACTTTTCAACATTAGAGAAGCATAGAATAAATACAACGCAATGAATATAAAAAAACAAATACACTTATGTGTACAAATATCACCACAGCCTGGTGAGCCCCCCAGAGCGAGGTCAACACTCTTCACTGCAGCAGCATGCTCTGAGAGACGGCCAAGGTCAACGGGTGAGCACACATTTCATTTGATGTCCAGAGGCAGGCTGTCTGATGAACAAGCTTCTTGACGTTGGCCAGAGTTTTACAATAGATGTACTGGACAGTGAATGTGTCAGCGGGGAAATCAGGGGAAAGGTTTAGCCTGACTGTCAAAAATCAAAAATAAACCATCTCACCATAATATTTTGGAAATTACATCTGCTATTTTTCTGAAGACAGGAGATGATTTTCACTGTGAGTCTGGAAGAATCAGTGTGCTCTCACTTCTTCAGAATAGCTTTGATACCAAGGCCTTGTCAAAGTCTTTAATGATTATCTTTCTTTGTGATCTTTTAGGTGTAGTGCTTATTTTTATATGTATCCAATATATTTATAGCTGAAATGCTTTTGCTCTCTGCTTGCAACATGATTTTGAAGGTTTGTTAATATTAACTCCAGAGTGACATTGGACAGGAAACAGTACAGAGTCCAGTCAGAACATGAGCTAACAAGCAGCACCCTAACCCTCGGCAGGCTCTCAAAGCCACACTGCATATTTACTCAGTGTGTGTCTGTGTGTGTGTGTGTGTGTGTGTGTGTGTGTGTGTGTGTGTGTCCGGAATACACCGTGTACATGCCCTGGACTTTGCACCAGAGCTTGCACTGGACATGCAAAGAGAGAACAACAAGGACTGAATGTTCTGGAAAGTGAAGAAAGATGATAATGGCAAACAGTGAGTGAGCGAGAGGGCAGGGAGAGATAACAAAGAGCGATATATTCAGAGATCTGGACAGAGAGAGAGCTGTCACTGTTTGTGTTTCATGCTGAGGCTGATGGGGAAACAAGGCTAACTATCCAACTTATATAAAGCCTCACTCAGCAGATTCAGACTCAGCTAACCTACATTGCATCCTCATGGTCTCATCTTTATTCAGCCTGACACACAGCTCTGTCTCCGCTGAGCTGTGTTTACTGCTCCCTGCGTCTGAGGAGACGCAGCCTCCGTTTTTTTAGGAACAATAAGTATACAATTAATATACTTTCTGTCTTATTACCTCCCAACAAAAGTCTATGAATGTTTCAGATAAGCTGCCCTGTGTCTTTGGACTACACAGTGATTTGGGACATGGTTCTACTGTACTTGTAAATAGGTTGTAGGTGGCAGATAAAAAGTAAAAAATGTATCCATTCACTAATGATATTGCATTTCATTAAGCTGCTGGTTTTATCCAAAGGTACCTTCAATACCATAGACATTTGGAATACATGCCCAAGGACACTTTGAAATGTTGACCGCAGGGGCTGGGGATCGAACCACTGACCCACTGAGCGGTGCCTCAGTGGGTCTATGTTTGCCTATTTGACTCGTGGTTGCCCTCATCAGTCAGAATGTTGTTAGTAATTGTTAACTCAAGCATATCCTGTCTGGGTTGTTTAGAAAGAGGCTAAGAATGTCAATGGTTGAAATTCATGTTTTAGCTACTCTCACTAAATATCCACAATATTAAATAATGTTAGTTTTCACAAATTGCAAGGGGATTGGTGCATTGAAGATGAGAAATGAAGTGATGACATGACTCAATGTCAGCAACATAATAAACACAACATATAAAGACCACATATTAAACTCAAAGTCATACAAGCTCTAGGCTTCCGCCACAGCTACAACATCAACCCCCCAACCTGAGTAACTGAGAGCCTGCAGAGTCCCTGTGAGGCTCTTAACTACCATAAATAACATCATGTGACTCAGCCATGAAGCCAGTCAGCTTCTATCAATCAACTAAAACCAAACCAACACCCTTCACTAAAGCACAGCGATGCAGCCAAGGAACAAGTTCAAACATCAGTAAATCCTTCTTTTGCAATAAAGGTCACATTGCACAAGGATGAGTCTTCTATGGTTAGAGCAACAGACAGCCCTCCAATCCCCCTGTTTTACAACATGTTTTACACTTTCCGACCTACTGTTCCTACTTACCGTATTCATTTATTAAGGTTTGGCCTAAACATAAAAAGCAATATGCACTTATGATGAAATGCAATTACACACAGACCTCCCAGCACCCTGCCCCTCCACTAGGATGTTACTGACCTTAAAGGCAAACCTGCGGGTGATGTTATCCGAAGGCTCCACTCCTCCGACTCGGAAACTGAGCAGCGGCAAACTCCCTAACACTGTGTCCTCGTTTTCATCTGTGGAGGGAAAAATCAAAGTGAGGAATCATCCCAGAAAGAATGAGAGGAACAGAAATACCATCCAGAGCACGGCTACAACTACTGTGAGAAAAATAGCAATTACAGGCTGTCAGTCAGTTCATTGAACCTGCAGGAGAAAAGACAGGCAGACAGAGGAGGAGTGTTCACAGTCCAAACATGAGAGAGCAGTCCAAGCAGCTCTCCTCCCAGCACACTCTCTGCTCCCACGGTGACAGCTTCCTAGAATAGATATCCATTATGGTCCGAGGGTCCCTCTGATAAGCAGCGGTAATGGCTCACACACACACACACACACACACACACACACACACACACACACACACACACACACACACACACACACACACACACACACACACACACACACACTAGGATCCAGCGCGATATGCAGCAGTGCAGTAGAAGGGGGCGCACCATCTGACTGAATAATTGAAGGAGGTATGAACATTTCCGCAGGTTGAAAGGGATACACTCCTCTCTGTGACCTCCTACCTCTTATTTTCCAAACGTAGCCCCGAAACAACGCTCTCTGCAGAGTGCGTTTGTGTGTGGGTGTGTGACAGAGAGAGAGGGAGAGAGGGAGAAGGAGGGGAGAGAGAGCAAATGAGGGAGAAAGGGAGAGAGAAGAGATCTGGGTAGGGGGAAGGGCTTGTGCAATCATACAATACCCTGATCCATGCTCTGTGTGTGTGTGTGTGTGTGTGTGTGTGTGTGTGTGTGTGTGTGTGTGTGTGTGTGTGTGTGTGTGTGTGTGTGTCGCGCGACGTGCATGCGTGTGCGTGTGTTTGCAGGAGGATAGATCAGGCCCATGATGAGTCAGTGTTGCAGGAATCTCGGGCACTCGGCCAACTGTAAGTGTTGCAGGAATCTCGGCACTCGGCCAACTGTACCTGCTGCACCATTGACACACAAACAAAAACACACACACACACACACACACACACACACACACACACACACACACACACACACACACACACACACACACACACATACAGACAAATGGACAGCAAGTAAATATAAACACGTCTCTCTCCTGTTCATGTCTCCCTCACACATTTCAATGATTTATTGATGGCTGTATTTATAGACAGCAGCCATGAACATGCCTTTCCTTTGACTATCTGAACTGAAAACACAATTCAGCATAGGGACTTCAAATGATGAAGAATGACATAAAATAATCATATATATTATGTTATTTTTAAAACTGAGTATCTATCCATGCAGATACGTTTGGTCTTAATTCTCCACATCGGAGATAATAGTTACAGCTCCGAAATGTATTAAGAATAATTGAAAATACACTGTGGTTTAACATATTATTATAGTATGCGGTCATGCGGGGGCTGGAGGCTGCTCCATGCTCAGCCACAGAACATCCCACACCTCCAGTGTTCATCCTCTCCTCTGGCACACCAACAAGTATTTTCAGAGGGATTCCCTTCCCCAGCGCAGGTGAAGCTGAAATCCTCAGCTAGAGACATAAAACCAGTGCCACTATGCTCCAGTTATTGTAAGGTTCACTTGGCTCGGACTGTAACTAGGCTCCTCCAAATCTCATCACCCACAACAAAAAGTGTTAACTTCATAATGTGTAAAGTTCTAGGACTGTCAAACTTAAGAGGAGGTGTGGAAATATTGGCTGGCTCAGGACTTTTCAGAGTTGGCTGCAAGAAATACAGTTCATTTTTTATTTAACCTACTTTAGGATTTAGAAAATGGCAAACAAATGGTTTGGTTCTGATGATAGCGATGGAGAGGACAAACAGACAGAGGAACGTTATCTGCTGGAGGAGCATGAGAGGACGACGAGGAGAGATCGATTTCCAATAACAGTGTAAGCCACAGAGAGGCTGTAATGTGTGTTTAACAAATGCACACAGAATCACAATGCCTCGGAGACAGCCTGTAAAACATAACCAAGACAACAAAAGTCCTGTCCCTTTTCTCTTGGTGCCCATTTCTTGGCCCTCGGTCTCTGCTGGCATAGTAATCACAGTGGTAAACTGCATAGTCACAAATTATTCCCCCATCTCTCCCTCTTTCTAAGCCTTCTTGTTCAAAACACAGCTGGACCAGGCAGACATCGAGCAGGAACAAAACAGACGTGTTCAGAATAAAGAGTGCAGCACAGGAGGAATTTACTTCACAACATGAGAGAAAAGAAAAGCATGGGCATTAGAAAGCAAGTTTAAGATCAAAATCTTAACCTGAAAAATATAGTTAAACGTTTCCAAGAGAATGAAAGATAAAGAGACAAAAAACTGTGCATTATATCTGCAGTAAATAAACATATTTTTCTTCCATTGTTCTAGTCTATCACTGTTTTCTTTGCACATCTTCTGGGACTCTGTTGGTTTTAAAGCTGGACTCCTGCATAGGGTTATTGCTCGTGGCTCTGATGTAGAGCACAAGCAGAACGGACAGCAGCTAACAGAGAACAGACCCACAGTGTTCTTGAGTCATTGTGATCCTGGAATCCTCTTCACACAGTGGCAATTTCTCCCGAAGGCTGACAATAGCTGTCTTTTCAGACCGTGATGTCATTTTAATAAAAAAAACTACGTATTTTAGTTTGGTTAACTCTTCTGTGCTGCCCTTTCTCCCCTTTTGACATAGAATATTTTACCGAGAGTGAAACAACGCCCCTCTAACTGTTATGCTGAATGGTGGTGAATCACGGTATTGCAATCCGTGTTTCACCACCATTGGTGCCCTAAGAGTGAGACAGGTCATGTGACCTGTCTCACTCCTGACCCCCTTAAAGACTCAAAAACAACACGGAAAATAAATTGTTGGAGCTATATAATGCCTTATATTATTTAATAATTAAAGATGTATTTTGTAGCATGTGTAGCTGTAATTAAACTAGTGATGTTCAGAAGAACTAGGAACGACTAAGGAGCTCAATGTGTCTGAAAAACAACACTGAAACAAGGTATGCTTTCCAAAACATTTGTATTCAAGATATCAACACGTTATCACATTCACATGATTATTTTTCTGGGGTTGTGCCCAGTAAAGGCAAAAGACGAAACAAAAAGGTTCCCGGGGTAAAGTTCATTCATTTCCGTTCGTTACGTTAATTTCAGTTCGATCCTACCACAGACACCATGTGGCAGGGAGATTAGGTTTATTCCAATCTTAGCTCGCTATCAAGGTCCAGAAAGGTCATCAGGTGCGGCAAGCACCTGGCAAACAAAACATATCCGCACAAAAAAACCTGACCTGTAAAAGGTCACAAGGAATGATTAGTTTCTTTCCTGATGCATGAACGACCAATACCTACACTCTTCCATGAGTGGGGTCAAAAATGACCCCAATTAGAATCAATGTGTTTTTGCAATGAATTAAAAAAAATGTCTTTAATTTTGGTTAAAGGTGATTATATTTATTATATTCGGGTCAACAAAAGACTGATTTTACATTTAACATGCTTATTTATAACTTTTTATAAAAACAATTAGATAGCTACATATTATATGTAAGTAAAGGCACAGCCATGCATGTGTACACACACACACACGCACACAGCCACACACACCCACACCCACACACATACACACACACACACACACACACACACACACACAAATCAATAATCATATAATAGGTTACCTAACAGGTTAGCTTTTATTAGAAGGAATTATGAATACAGTGAGTTTCTACACAACAAATGCAGTAATATCAGCTGGCTTACTAAACTAGTGTAATGTTAGCTAGCTTAGTAAGCTAGTGTAATGTTAGCTAGCTTAGTAAGCTAGCTAACAGAGTACTAACATTACTACTAACATTATTTAGCAGTTAGCTAACTAGTGTCTACTTTGTTGACCAACATGATACTCTATCACAGAAAA
>NW_011339926.1:0-8133 GCF_000735185.1 Notothenia coriiceps | reverse complement strand
AGACATGATGAAGACTCAGGCTCATGGTGAAGACATGATGAAGACTCAGGCTCATGGTGAAGACATGATGAAGACTCAGGCTCATGATGAAGACATGAACAATGAAGACATGAAGAAGACTCAGGCTCATGATGAAGACTCAGGCTCATGGTGAAGACAAGATGAAGACTCAGATTCATGGTGAAGACATGAAGAAGACTCAGGCTCATGATGAAGACTCAGGCTCATGGGGAAGACTCAGGCTCATGGTGAAGACAAGATGAAGACTCAGATTCATGGTGAAGACATGAAGAAGACTCAGGCTAATGGTGAAGACATGATGAAGACTCAGACTCATGGTGAAGACATGATGAAGACTCAGGCTAATGGTGAAGACATGATGAAGACTCAGACTCATGGTGAAGACATGAAGAAGACTCAGGCTCATGATGAAGACTCAGGCTCATGGTGAATACATGATGAAGGCTCATGGTGAAGACATGATGAAGACTCAGGCTCATGGTGAAGACATGATGAAGACTCAGGCTCATGGTGAAGACATGATGAAGACTCAGGCTCATGGTGAAGACATGATGAAGACTCAGGCTCATGGTGAAGACATGATGAAGACTCAGGCTCATGGTGAAGACATGATGAAGACTCAGGCTCATGATGAAGACTCAGGCTCATGGTGAAGACATGATGAAGACTCAGACTCATGGTGAAGACATGAAGAAGACTCAGGCTAATGGTGAACACATGATGAAGACTCAGGCTCATGATGAAGACATGAAGAAGACTCAGGCTCATGATGAAGACTCAGGCTCATGGTGAAGACCCGATGAAGACTCAGGCTCATGGTGAAGACATGATGAAGACTCAGGCTCATGATGAAGACTCAGGTTCATGATGAAGACATGAACAAGACTCAGGCTCATGGTGAAGACATGATGAAGACTCAGGCTCATGGTGAAGACATGATGAAGACTCAGGCTCATGATGAAGACTCAGGCTCATGGTGAAGACATGATGAAGACTCAGGCTCATGGTGAAGACATGAACAGCCTCAGGCTCATGATGAAGACATGATGAAGACTCAGGCTCATGATGAAGACATGATGAAGACTCAGGCTCATGGTGAAGATGTGATGAAGACTCAGGCTCATGGTGAAGATGTGAAGATTCAGGCTCATGATGAAGACATGATGAAGACTCAGGCTCATGATGAAGACATGATGAAGACTCAGGCTCATGATGAAGACATGATGAAGACTCAGGCTCATGATGAAGCCACAGGCTCATGATGAAGACTCAGGCTCATGGTGAAGACATGATGAAGACTCAGGCTCATGATGAAGACTCAGGCTCATGGTGAAGACATGATGAAGACTAGGCTCATGGTGAAGACATGATGAAGACTCAGGCTCATGATGAAGACATGATGAAGACTCAGGCTCATGGTGAAGACATGATGAAGACTCAGGCTCATGATGAAGACTCAGGCTCATGGTGAAGACATGATGAAGACTCAGGCTCATGGTGAAGACATGATGAAGACTCAGGCTCATGGTGAAGACATGATGAAGACTCAGGCTCATGGCGAAGACTCAGGCTCATGATGAAGACATGATGAAGACTCAGGCTCATGATGAAGACATGATGAAGACTCAGGCTCATGATGAAGACATGATGAAGACTCAGGCTCATGATGAAGCACTTGCCCAATCCTTGTCGGCCCGAACAGTCAGGTAGCCATTCGATGGATATCTCCTGGTGCATCCATGTTTTCAGAAAAAACATTAAATTACACTCCAGATATTCTGTCTGAATCCTAGCTAACATCGTTCGCTTGTCCATTCCATTAGCCAGTGATCTTACGTTGTCCAAAATCTTTCTCTACAAGAAAACTTCGAGAGCACACAACTTAATGAGTTACTAATATAAGTTATTAACAGAAAAGTAAGTAAAGTAAAATCAAATAAGAAAGCTCAAAGTCCTAACAGTACAAATCTAGCAGGAGCAACTACATCAGGCTCCACGGTTGGCCCATACACCACATTGCTTTCCTGTCAGGCAAAAGATCATTTTTTTTGTTCTTTTATAACATTTGTGTACTCAGAGCCTCAGGATTCTCTCTGTCAGACCGGTTGTATTTACACAGTAAACTCCTCCCCAAATAGTCGCTGTATGAATAGCAAAGAGCCTACTATGTAACAGGGTTTGAGATTCTTAGCCTCCAGTGCTCTTGAGCAAGTTCACCTCAGGATGTGTGTTCCAGACCTGTAGATGCTACAGGTCGGTACCGACCTGTAGCATAGAGCAAGACAGACAAAAGGAACAAGACAAATTGTCAGTGAGGGCTGTTGTGAAGGACGAGACAGGACGAGAGGGCGCTTGGAGAAGGAATGGGGAAATTGGGTGAAAGATAAGGGGAGGTTGACAGGCAGAGGAAGAAAAAGCAGATGGGGGTGGACAGAGAGCGAAACTCTCTCTTTGAACTTTTCAAGGTCAACTCCTTTCATCTCTGAATGGAGCCACGGCAGTAGGTTTGCACAGGTTCCAAACACTCACAACTCCTCGGGTCAAGCATGCAGTGAGGGGCCCAGTCCCAGTTTGGAAAGCGGGTCTGTTGATGCCTCCAGGCATAGAGTCTCCTTCACCAATGCTTCTAGCAGACAAGGGCCCTGCATTAATCATGTGCAATGTGATAGTCCCTCCCCTGCATGTTGGCTCCAAACAGACTGTGACAGCAGCTCAGCACACCTGTACTGCTGTGGGAGGAGAAGGGTTCAAACTGTGCATGTCCAACTGAAATACACATTAGCATTTCAACACAGACTGAACAAATGGAGAGCACAATGTTGTCTAGCCAATGGCTAGTCTTCTAGTTAGCTTAACTGACCTTCCAAATTCAGACCAGCCATGCTAGCCTGCAGCTATGCTAGCCTGATGACCTTCCAAGATCATAAATGAATAAGGGAAAAGCCTGTGGCCCTCACATGGTGCTCACACCCTATGGGCCCTGTCTGCTGGAATCCTTTCTTAAAGGAATACTTCACTTACAAAATCCTAATTTGTACCAATTACTCACCCCTTGAATTTGTGAAGACATTTTTATTTTGCATGTCTCTACACTTAAAGAATTGAAAGCGGAGGAAGTTATTCATAAATTTTATTTAGATGTATGAGGTCCGTGTTTAACACCATGCAGCCAAACTTTATTATAACATCTGTTAAAAAAATGTTTAACAACTCTTGCAGTATAATCCTAGTTATCTAATTTATCCAGTTGCTCACTACATGTTACTTTTCATTAAAACGTATTATTTCTTAGACTTTCAAATAAACAGTCTCACCCTTGTGCAGACCTGCTACTCGTACGACTTTTGATTGTGTGCTCACCTCGGAGGCATCACAAATTCAGGATAATACAGAGTCAGTCATTGTTATACAAATGCTCATTATGGGGGGAAAGATTTATTGTAATCTTTAATGTACCTACTGACGAAGCAAATGTATGCTTAAAATAACTTGTGGTTTGTCATAATGAAGTTAGTATTCCTTATTCTTTCCTTTTTTTACAATATGAGAAAAATAATTGACTTAGTGTCAAACGTCTCTAGCTACTGTATCTCTTAGAGAGGCTGTCTTCCCAGGGACATTAAGGACAAGCATTGTAACAATGCTGTCTCGATGGAACAAAGACAGAAGTCAGGTGAAGTTATTATAGAGCCACAAAGAGTGGGAGGAAGTTGGCAGAATGTGGGACTGTAACACCAGAGCATTAGTTTTAACCTGCCATTCACCGTTGGTTTAAAGTTTAAACCATGACCGCGTCCCTCTCAAACATTAACAATATATCTATGAGAACAATGTCCCCTAAACATGGTTGTTCTCTGACACAACTGAGTAGCTAACCCCAACCAAACCAAGTAAGATTGTGCATCTACATGAGTTTATCAAAACACATAGTGGTTATTGGATTCATTAACAGCTTTTAGATTTCTGATTAAAATATTTAACAGATATATTTGAGTTAGAGCGTTATTTATGAAGTATTATTTTAGAACTGCTGAGATATTTATGTCATCTAATATTTATATAATTCTGTTTTGATTACGGGCACCTTTTTTGTGAATGAACGAGGTCAACCTCCACCTGTGGTGGGACAGGCATTTAAATGGACGAGAAAATGGTGAGATGTTAGAAGGCCTACAGTTTTCCGATCACATTACTAAGTGCATTAATCTATAGTAGATCTAATTATTTGGCAAATTATGTTACGTATTTTTGGCACATTATTAAGCACATTATTTTGACTCCATATTTGCGACAACACCGTCACATGACCTCATGTGGGTTCAAAAAGTTAAGAACCAGGATTAGCTCTTCAGTGCTAGAAAGGCACTATCTGACCACTAATAGTGTGTCATATCTGAACAAATACATCAAGTTGAGTCATCACAGTGAAATGTATTTCGATAAAGGTACTGCTCCTCCCCTGATGAACCTGTACGAGCTGTGATGTTCTCCCCACAGTGTGTGGATGAGCCTCAGTGTGGGAGTATGAGACTGTCCTCCTGCCCGTAACTTTAACTCATGACACACTCGGTGTGTGTTGAGCGGCTTCAGAGGAGGTGAGTGGGTGAGCCGACACGTGTCCAATGTTAGAGCCGCTTGACTCACCACGGACACTCTCCAACCCTCTTACTGCTCACTCTCCACCACCGATACTGCAGTGCCTACACACAGGTACTGACACACAGCCTGCTCCCTTAACAAACAGCACCTTCACCTTAACNACTTACGTTACTTAATAGTATGCTATACGAAGTTATTACGTCTCTACCTACACACACACACACACACACACACACACACACACACACACATATGGATCAGATTTGTGTCTTTTGACTTCTTCAGTATCAAGCAAAAATAAGAGTTTGAGATAAAATAAAAGTCAATGACGCAAAACAAATCAGAATCACAGTCGAGTTTATTACCAAGTACCTTTACACATACAATAATTTGCTTTGGTGTCTGGTAGTTCAAAACAGTGTAACGATGATTAAAAGAAACTATTTTTGAGAAACTATTCAGCAATACAAAATATTTAAAACCAGTATTTACACCACATTTTAATTTAAATATACAATATAACCTAAGAAGCTTAAAAACTAAAAAACTTTGAATATATGGCAAAAAAACAACAACAAAAAAAACATATTTTATCGTTTATGTCATCATGTAAGTCTAATCAAAAGTCTGATCAGTGAAAAAGGAAGCAAAGGGAACTGCAAAACTTAGAGATATGTTATAAAAAATGAAAAGACTCATTGTTTACATGATTAGACAAATTATTTGTTGTTTTGAGTTTACTCTTATTTTTGATTGATATTGAAGATGTTTTGACCGATCTTAATGGCACAAACCTGACACTCAAACAATCCATGAATGAACAGCACAGATTACTAATGAGTAGACAAGGAGACCATACAAGTTTACACATTAATAATTCTCCACACAACAAAGCCAGAGGGCCCCCTATAACCCACCCCAAGGTCAGAGTCCAGTCTGTGTGTGTGTGTGTGTGTGTGTGTGTGTGTGTGTGTGTGTGTGTGTGTGTGTGTGTGTGTGTGTGTGTGTGTGTGTGTGTGTGTGTGTGTGTGTGTGTGTGTGTGTGTGTGTGTGTGTGTGTGTGTGTGTGTGTGTTTACTACAGTATATATGATTGTGTGTTCTCCTTCTGTACATCCATACATACACATACACGCACTTTGTCCAAGACACGTGAGCTACTTATCAATGAGGTTGTCAGTGTAACCGGCCTTCTGAACCACATTATTGATCATAAAGTGAACAAAACAAGTCATATGTGTGGTGTAGTATTGCATGCAGTCATGTGTTTCACTGGGTGATACGGTGACCGAGCAATCTGAAGAACAAATGGCTCATGTGTGCAACCTCCATCGAGGGTCAACACAGTATAAACAACAGTTTTTTCTGTCTTACCAATGATAATAACGACACTAATTGTAATTTGCATTTGATTTTCAAATCGGAAACGTTTATTTTGGAAGTTTGAGTCTCATTGCCCGTCAGACCGTTAGCTGACAGGTTCCATATTGACATTATATTTTAAAAAGGTAATTCTTTGCAGTTATCTGCTCTTGTGACTAAGTTAAAGCAACCCTAATCAATAGTTTCTGTGTGAGAAAGAGTCACTTGTGATGACATCATCATCCTCCGCACCATGGAGCTTTACTGCCTCTTATTGTTTTGGTTATTTATTTCAGATATTATCAGATCAGAATCAGAAATTCTTTATTTGTCCCGCAATGGGGAAATATACGGCATTACAACAATAAAGGAAGACTGCAGATTTTAGTAAACTTACATATTATATAAAAAGGCAGGCACCCTTTAATAATAATAAAAACACAATAAGTAATAACAGTTAACAACAATAGGTTAACAAAATAAGTAGCTGTAATTTTTTTTTAGTAGCTGGAAATGTTTAGAAATTGTTAATACATTGAAAGAAAGAAAATTTGTTTAAATTGCACATGAGTTTATTTTGCACATGAGCTGTGGTATTACACAAGGCTTCATAAATACATACAATACAGTCATTGTTATTGCACATCAGAGATATTGCAGTCTGTCTTTTTGTGTGAGGGTCTACAGGGGGCCGTGGTGGTCCGACAGTCTGACCGCTGCATGAAGACCCTGCGGTATCTCTCTGTGAATTGTAATTTTTTTCACATTGCAACTTTGTCTGTCTAAAATTAACTGAAGCAGTTCATCAGCATAGACTAGAGGATGATCCGTACAGCTGAATCCAGGGAAAAAATTTTAAATCACTTAATAGAAGATAAATCATTTGTAAAATGTATAAATCCAGATGAAAAGCCCAGAAGATATTTCTCACAGCATTATACTGTAGGTGTATATTTGTTTAATTGGAATACTGAATATAAACTATGTTAATTGCAGAACCAAAGTAATTGTAATTGTTTTTGGTACACGCTGCATCAATCATCTCTCCATCTTAAATTGTTTATATTCTTAAGCAACTTGAACCCCCCACTCTTTTTGCTTCGTGTGTGTGTGTGTGTGTGTGTGTGTGTGTGTGTGTGTGTGTGTGTGTGTGTGTGTGTGTGTGTGTGTGTGTGTGTGTGTGTGTGTGTGTGTGTGTGTGTGTGTGTGTGTGTGTGTGTGTGTGTGTGTGTGTGTGTGTGTGTGTGTGTGTGCATGAGTGTATGTGTCCTCATGATAATCACATTATAAGGCTGCATGAAACTGGAAGGAATTGACGCAGATTGTGAAAAGCTGATAACCTGTAAACGCTGCAGTGTCACATGGAAGCTCCTTCGGCAGTTTGTAAGTAAATAAGCACTAACATCAATGTCCCCACTGAGACGTTACACAGGACAATGGGTGTCAGCTGTCCATTCACGCCACTTATTTACTGAGCTGTCAATATATTGTATCTGGAACTGATCACACAGTTGAAGAAAAACACAAATACAAACAGAAGACAAAACCAATGCTATCATAAAGTGAGCTCCATCCTGTCTGCCTTACAGCAGTCATGGATATAATGAGAGTCCTCTGAGCGGAGCTAAAGTGGGAAGACGACGCAAATCTATGAATTTAATTTAATCCTATTTGTTTCAGTGTGAATCATCAGTGCAAACATACAGAAGGAATATGAAAATATGTGCCATCCTTCTCATATTTAGGTCACTTTAGCTCTATGGACTGGGTCTGCAGCTTTACATGAAGTCCCATTATGAGAGAGGAGGTTGCCTGACGGCCCATGTATCTCTCAATTATCAAATCAATTAGGCAGTGAGGTGTGTAACCTGTTAATGTTCCTGAGAGGACTTACTTGGCTCGGAACACACTGTGAGGAAATGAGTGTAACGATTGAAATGAAGCAGGTAATTATTCATGAAACGAGGAGTTACGTATTGTAACCCTAGCTATATAAGCACAGACATAGCCCTCTATTGGACTCTATGGGTACTACCTCTCAACTATACCATGCAAATATTCACCTACTGAGATATCTATAAACGTAGCCGGCCCCCGGGGCGGGCCTACCTGAATGCGCGCGCAAGCTCACCGTATAACAGGCGGCCTCGCC
>NW_011339925.1:0-1073 GCF_000735185.1 Notothenia coriiceps | reverse complement strand
AATATGGCAGTACCATGGGGCGCCAATCTTGGCACCCATCTTAAAATGATTAAGTACGGTATGGACAACATCTGTGCCAAATTTGGCGAATTTGCGAGAATCTGAACCAAACGGTCCTTTTTTCCCCCCTAGGCCCCCAACTAATGGGCCTCATGAGTCTAAAAGAAAATCATTTGGCTGAGTGGCCACACAGTGTACCGTCTTTCTTTCTTTATTTCCTTCCTTCCTTCCTTCCTTCCAGCTTATTTTTTAATTGTTCCCAATGTATTTACAGAAATAAAAACATGTTGTGTTTTAATTCAATTCTAGAGATTTTCTCCCGAATGTTATGAAAGGTTAATGTAAAGCTAAACCATGCACTAGTATGGTGTATAGGCAGCATTACATCACCACATAGTCATTAACAGTCCAGGCACACATGGCAAAGCTGACTCTTTCAGTGATTTGGACGTTCATCTTTGAGAGGAACACTCTGAAACATAGCGTCATATATCAGGCTCCTGCCTGGTCAACACTCACAGTCCACAGGAATTACTTTGTGGTCATCCAGTTTATGTGCTGCTCATATTTATAGTAGGCCTACATAGTTTGCTATATCAATGAGCTTGAGACAGTTTGCCTTGTTCCATAAATGTTTAACTAGGAATGCTGGTTAAAGATCAGACTATGACTTGCACTTTAAGATATATTAAAATAAAACATATATGTTTTTTATAATATATAACATATGTATGTTTCCTATAAATCATTAAAAGCAATTCATGCATTTTGGCATTTGGCTGATTTAGCATTTCACTTAAAATATGAATATGCAGAATGTTTCATGAACATGTCAGATCCAATGTTTCTGTTTTACAACTCAAGATGGTGCATCATCTGAAAGTTAACTTTTTTTCATCCTATGCACATATTTGTGTATAGAGATTAGTATTAAAAATAGGCAGTAAAAATGCTGCTGAAGCAATCGATTTAAAACGCTTTCAAGTGATTCAAGTATAGCTTAAGGCGAGACACGGCAGGCAAAAACATCGTTTTCCAAGCACTGGTCAATTTTGAGATTTTGTGCTATTCTG
>NW_011339924.1:0-3374 GCF_000735185.1 Notothenia coriiceps | reverse complement strand
GTTTCAATTTCATTATTCGGATATTCATATTTTCCCCGTTTTGTTCCTAAATGTACAGTATGCTATCAATAAAGTTGAATTGCCATATTCTTATATTATGTTTATACTTTTGAATTGCACTGTTATAATGCGGAAATATATACAATCTCAGCCTGTGCTCCTGACATCGCTTTCACTCACAGTCACGAACGCGAACGTCACGTTTCACCTCGCTTCACCTCGTTTCACCCACAAAATGCCGAAGACTTCAGCTGTGTGGGACCATTTTAAATTGGATGACGGTAAGAAGAATATGTGCCAAATATGCTATAAGAAACTGGTCTACCACGGTGGCAAAACAACTCTGAAAAGTCACCTGGATGCTGTAAGTAGTAGCCTAGCTTAGCTTAGCTGTTGTCAAGTTGCCATGATGAAGCTGCTTTATCCACCGTTTAAACAGTAACGTTACACATGATAAAAACGTGCACTTACTTTGCTTGGAAAATAGTTGCAAGCAAGCTACCGAATTGTTTTTTTATATTAGTTTTATTAATTTTATCCGAATAGTGAAAATAATAGGAGTAATGTGGGAACATCTGCGGCTAAGGCAATGGCATAAAGTTGAGAAGCTCAGCCTAATAATAACTTGTGCAACGCATCCCAGCCATCAACATCCTCAACAATACAGCAGACCCTACAGAGGACACATTTAGTTTTAATGTTTGCGAGTACTGAGACAATAAATAAATATAAATCGTAATAGTATGCTCTTTCTGCGCTTCTGCTTAACAGCGTGTTGTCAGGTGTCTCGGATTCAGAGCGTGTTATGAAACCTTTTTTTTTTAAATAAATAATAAAAAAATTAAAAAAATAATTAAAAAAAATATAAATCTCTCCGCAGCAAATATTCGCTGCTGATTACTACCGAATATCCGGAGCCCGAAAAATGGTATTCGGGACAGCCCTAGCCAGCTGAAACACCTTCTCGGAAAACCCAGAAAAACAAAACAAAAATCAATCTGGCTCATATGCTGCAGGAAACAACAGCTGATAAGGGAAGCAAGTCAACAGCAAAGATCAGTTTCCCACTGAGCTTCCCTACAGCATGTGTGACCTGTTTTCATTTTCTCACATTATAATCTCCAAACTGACATGATGTATTCATATAACGTAATTCCTCCACTAGATGTTATTGCTAATTAACAAAGGTTGCATCAACACTGATATCTGACATGTGTTCTAAAGATTGCGGATGTGTTAATTTCTTCCTAATATTAATGATTGTGTTCCTCTTGTTAACAGCTGGTTCGCTTCATGTTCAGACAAACCTTTGAGGTGCTGAAGAGGAAAAACTGGCAGAGCAGGTAATATGTTAAAACTAACAATTAAACTGTGAATATATTGTGAATAATCATGATAATTAGGTTTACAATAATAGTAAATATATTTTGGAGGGATAAAACAAATAACCATGGGGTGTTTTAATAAAGAAATACATGACAAACTGGTGAGAGAAATCACGTTTTTGATGATTTCTGAATTATGGGGATTAAGTCTGACAATTTTCGGACATCTAGCTAAAGCTTGATCAAAGCCGCTGTCACAGAGAGCTGCTGTGATTCCCCTCGGTTTAATGGGCTTATTTACCCTTTCACTGCCATGCCCTGTGAACATCCGCTCTGTATGGGGGAGGAAGTTAGGGTAAAAATTGGTAATGGGATTATTTTGCATACATTTTTTAAAAAATGTTAAGATGTCCAGATTAATAGTGAGCGTTGAAGTGTTTAAGATGACAGCTGCAGTTAAAAGATCTCTACAGACAGTCTTGCTCATGTCACTGCTGTGTCAAATGGTGTCCTCTTAGGTGAATAACGGTGTGTGTGTGTGTCCTCAGTGCGGTCGGCAGGTTTCTAGAGTTGCTGACAGCACAGCTCCTGCAGAGCAGCAGCGGGGCCCCCAGTGGACTGCAGTTCCACATCCTGGACCTGTATCTGAGCGAGCTGGCAGCAGTGGGCGCAGCAGAGGTACAGCTAGTCCCTGGCTTGAGATGAATAACTGGGATGGGGCTAAAATGGAACAGAGTTCATTTGAAGCTGGTTGGCCACTGTTGCCATTGTTGGTTTCTTCAATTACCCTCTCTGATAACCCCATGCTTATCTTAAAGTAGCAAAATGTCTGGTACTTAAGTTTGTTTTTCAGCTTTTTCGTGTTCTGATTATGAACTGAACCGCTGTTTTGGGTATTTTTATTTATTTTTGCTATTGTTGAGAAATGGGATGTGATTATTGACCAAGGCATCCTCTGTCATTTTTTCCAGACTGTTGAATTCTTTATTGTTTTGTTTTCCAACAAGAAGATCTTAAACCAGTTGCAGCACTTTGTTCTGAGGAACTAATGGATGTATGGTGTATGTAATGGTCCTCACATGGTTTTTTTCTTTTCACAGCTCACTGCAGACCAGAACTTGATTTTCATTGAGCCATTCTGCAAAACATCGGCCAAAACCAAAGAGTGAGTTCACATCAGCATGAGTTGTGATGCTGTCTTACTATAGAAACATGTGATCAGAGGATTTCAGAATAGGAAAGGCTACTGTCATTAAGACCAGGGGCCTCATTTATAAAGGGATATACGCTAAAAAAATGGCGTACGCCGGTTTCTACGCAATGTTTTCGATTTATAAAATACTAACTTGACGGAAAAAGTGCGGTCCTCCACGCAAACTCTAACCCATGCGTACGCACTAAGCACAAAAACTGGAGACGAGAAACTGCGACACCGTTGGCAGAAGGAAGAATGGAGAGAAATATGTGGAAATAATATCATAAATAAAATGTTACCTCATTTATCATACATGAAGAATTCATTTTCAAACATTGATTAAAGCCAATCTTAAAATGATTTAACAAACGCTTGTTTGCGACTCCTCAGTGCACACAAAAACATAACCTGGAGAAATAAATAAATACGGATATGTTATTTAAAACCACCTCGAATATGTTGTGTTAATGTTATGAAAAGTTTTCTCATAAATTATGCGGTAAGCAGGAGGACAGAATTACGTCTAAACTGACGCCGTTTTTCTATTTCTATAGGTTGTAGATACGAGCATGGTTTTATATGCTATCACGTTTAATAGTGTTTTATGCCGTTTGCTAAGACTTGACAAGTCGCTCGTAAAACACAGGAGGTATGGAAACTAAGAACACCATATGTGGTAAATTGTACAGCTAATATAACACAACACATTAGTTGTATTTACTTTAACTGGTGGATTATGGATATATAGTTGCTGATTGAAAGCTGGAACACAAACTACCAAATGCAAACAAATTATTCAGATCCAGTCGTCATGACTCCACTCCGGAGGGATTCCCCGATCATTTCTTACAGTT
>NW_011339923.1:0-2632 GCF_000735185.1 Notothenia coriiceps | reverse complement strand
TTTTTAGTAATTTCCTGGGGGCGAAACTCCCCCAGGTGGCGTTGTCAGCAAACCGAGCATTTTACACGAGCACCACACCTCCACACATGCAATGGGAATGAGATGAGTAATGAGAAGATCGATACCATTGGACATGGTGTGTATTGTTCTATTTTCTGTATCTGTTTCTGTTAACTACAGTTTTTGTCCAAAGCTTATAAACCAATATTCAATTAAAGTACCTTTACTGGAAAGCTGTGATTTGGGTTTTTAAGAGGCACCTATTATAAATGTTTGGGGTTTCCCTTTCTTGTAGTGTGTTATAAAGGTTACTGTGCATGTAAATGGTCTGCAAAGGCGAAAATCCGAAAAGACAGATGGAGTTTCTTTTCCACACCAGACACGAAAATGAGAATATGTCCTCCCTAATATTCTACTGCAGCCTGATCTCAGCAATGTTTTCAACCAACTTTCTTATCTACTGCATTTCTAAGAAAGAAAAAAAAGCATAAAAGAAGAAGGATGGATCTTCTCGGAGAAAGTTCAGCTGCAATTCATCGACCAGTCGTCTCGTATCGCTGTTTACGCCCCTGTGCACGAAGGCAGAGCCGTTCAATCTACATCCTGTGTCACGCAAAGAGCGATGTCAAGAGCCATCCCTCTGCCCGCCGCTGCCTCCACCTGACACAGTGAGAGCAAGGCGAGAGGGAGAGGTAGCGTGAGAGGGAGTCGGAAAGGGCACGCAATCCCACCCCTCTGTGTGCGCTGCTTTTCACACACCAACACACATAAACACACACACATACATACGTTATGTCAACTTCACTCTTTCTCTGCTGGAGATAAAACTCAGAGAAGAAAAACACATGTGTTCAAGTGCTCTTGAGACTTGTTCTTCCCCCAACAAGCTTCCAGTTTTACACACATGCACAGAGGGGCAATCCATCTCGAGGGATAGAGAGGAAGAATGAGGTATAGGGGGAATCAAGGGAAAGAGGACAAGAGATGAGGAAAAGAAAAGATGGGAGGAGAGTAAAAAAGGGATAAGGAGATTAGAAAGAAAAGGAAGAGCAAACGGAGAGGAGGAAGAAGTGAAGGATGAGGAAAGGAGATGGCTAATAAGAGGAAAGGGAAAAAGGACAGGAAATGGAGTAAAGGGAAGACAAGAAAGGAAAGTAGAGATGTCACGATCCGATCACGTGATCGGGGATCGGAGCCGATCACGTGATTTTCAAAAGATCGGAATCAGGAGAAAAAATCTTTTTATTTTATTTATTGTTACAAAACAAAAATGACCATGTTCACGTCTTTAAGTCATCCTGAGGCCTTAGTTTTGGTTTAAAATTACACAACATCATGTATGTGTTGGTTCTTTTGGGCTTGTTTTCATAGACCTGGTTGCTTATTTCTCTCAAATCTGGCAACTGAGTAGGCAGGGCGCAGTGTCTAATAGTAGCAGTAAGCTAACGAGAGGCTACGTTCAGCTGGTGACTCGGGAGTCGGGACAGAGAAAATGTCAGGAGTTTTGGAAGTATTATAAAATTGAAAGCGAAGGCAGTGTAACAGCCAGATGCAATGTTTGCAAGGCGGAGGTTCCGCGTGGTTGAAAGAACAGAGCTACGTTCAACACGACCAATCTAATACGCCACCTGAGCAACAAACACAAACAACAACAACACGACGAGTACACAGCGGCCACTCAGGGAACGGCACTGAAACAACGGACACTTTCAGAGACTTTTAAAAGGAAAGAGAAACTGCCCCAGAACAGTGAAAAGGCCAAAAAAAGAACAGCCAAGATAGCTGAATTCATCGCGTTGGAGGACTAGCCGTTATCTGTTACCTTTTTTTTCTCTTAATGCAATGCATAAAGATCGGATCGGGAAAAATCGGTATCGGCAGATTGCCAAAATCAAATGATCGGAATCGGATCGGGAGCAAAAAAAGGTGATCGGGACATTCCTAAAGGAAAGGGAAAAGTAAGGAAAGGAGATAAGGAAAAAGTAAGAGTATAGAAGTGGGGTTAAGGAAAAGGGTCTGAGGAACAAGAACATTTGAATGGAAACGAGGAAGAAGAATACAGGAGAGGAAATACAAAGAAGGAGAAGGAGAAGAAGGAGGGGAAATGGAATATAAAAGAAGAGTGGAGGGGAGGAGACAAGGTGGAGAAACAAAGATAGAAAAGAGAGGAAGGATGGTGGGGAGCAATAAAAGATGGAAGGGAAAAGTGTGAGGGGGCGAAACAAATCCTGCTCTCTAGAGAGAGTCAGATCCATGATGCATAACCAACACCACACCGGCCCTTTATTCACTGTTTTTATTCCCACACACACACACGAAGGCAGACAAAAGCACACACTTGGTTTTCCTGGACTGAGTGAACTACTCTAGCGCGAGAGCTGACACATGTCAGGCTCTGTCACGCAACAACACTAGTCCAAAGTGTGTGTGTGTGTGTGTGTCTGTGTGTATGTGAGACGTAGAGAGTGTATGCTCATGGACTGTGTGACAGACCAAACATTGTCCAGAGATAGAATGTGGCACATCTGTGACTGTTTGCGTGCTTCATGTCATCACTCTGCAGAGCCTGTGGTGTGTGTGTGTGTGTGTGTGTGTGTGTGTGTGTGTGTGTGTGTGTGTGTGTGTGTGTGTG
>NW_011339922.1:0-3287 GCF_000735185.1 Notothenia coriiceps | reverse complement strand
TTCTTGAGTAAAAGTAGTTTGACTTCTTTAGACTTTAAACCAATGACTTGTGACTTCTTTAGACTTTAAACCAATGACTCGTGACTTCTTTAGACTTTAAACCAATGACTTGTGACTTCTTTAGACTTTAAACCAATGACTCTTGACTTCTTTAGACTTTAAACCAATTACTCGTTACTTCTTTAGACTTTAAACCAACGACTCATGACTTCTTTAGACTTTAAAACAATGACTCGCTTTAAACCAATGACTCGTGACTTCTTTAGACTTTAAACCAATGACTCGTGACTTCTTTAGACTTTAAACCAATGACTTCTTTAGACTTTAAACCAATGACTCGTGACTTCTTTAGACTTTAAACCAATGACTTGTGACTTCTTTAGACTTTAAACCAATGACTCGTGACTTCTTTAGACTTTAAACCAATGACTTGTGACTTCTTTAGACTTTAAACCAATGACTCGTGACTTCTTTAGACTTTAAACCAATGACTCGTGAGTTCTTTAGACTTTAAACCAACGACTTGTGACTTCTTTAGACTTTAAACCAATGACTCGTGACTTCTTTAGACTTTAAACCAAGATCGGACTTCTTTAGACTTAAACCAATGACTTGTGACTTCTTTAGACTTTAAACCAATGACTCGTGACTTCTTTAGACTTTAAACCAATGACTCGTGACTTCTTTAGACTTTAAACCAATGACTCGTGACTTCTTTAGACTTTAAACCAATGACTTGTGACTTCTTTAGACTTTAAACCAATGACTCGTGACTTCTTTAGACTTTAAACCAATGACTTGTGACTTCTTTAGACTTTAAACCAATGACTCGTGACTTCTTTAGACTTTAAACCAATGACTCGTGAGTTCTTTAGACTTTAAACCAACGACTCGTGATTTATTTAAGACTTTAAACCATCATGAACCACCAGGTGTGGTTTCTGTCCCCAGAACCAGAGCTAAACCTGGAGAAGTTCAGTTTTTATGGTCTGGTCCGCTGCATCTCTCCCTGCTCTTGAGAGCACAGAGCTGCTGTATGAACACACTTGTCTAGCTTTGCTTTGCTTTCCAGAGAGGAAGACAGAGGCCTCGTTCATTACTGTCATCATCAGCTGATTCTGGGAGGACTGAGTGAGTGATCACAGCACCAACGAAGAAGACAACGGCGCCCCAGATACTGACATTAATGAGCGCGGGCTATGTGAAGTGAGAATTAGAGAGTAGAGGAAGGGATGTGAGGAGATGGAGGGGAGGGAAATGTAGGTGTAGTGTTTTCTGCCTGTGTTTTTGTGGAGTGCTAAGAGTGAGAAACACAAGGGGGCAAAAAGGAAATCTGGAAACGATCATGTTGTTATTTTTCAGTGTTAATATCAACACCTATCAACCTGTAGCCGTCTGCAGGAACTAACAGAGAATCAGTTCACTGCTCACCTTTGCTTTAACCCCAGAACATATCCTCAAATGAAACATAAGAGACTCTGCCGAACACGACCAGAAAGATTTAAGATGCTGGTTTTCTTTCTCTGATTCTGTCAAGTGCAAAGAGTGAGGAACACACAGCAACAATAAGGTTTCAAAACGTCCGTCTGCAAATGATTATCTCCTTATCTCAGCGTCAATCTGGAGCTATCTGCATGCGAAGTAAACACAACAAGAGCTATCAGATCCGCTAAATGCTAACACGTCTTCGTCAGGCATTGAAACTGTAATCAGTTCACTGTTCACTTTCGTTTCCTGTCCACAAAAACCTGGCAAATACGTGAACGACTGAGGAAGACCCGGAGATCAGAAACTTCAGATTTGTGTTTCCTTTCTGTTTTTATAGAGAGCACAGAGCGAGAAATTCAAGGCAAAAGAGAGATGTTATCACGTACAATGTTTTCTGAAACACGAGGATTTGAGCCTCTGCAGACCATTGACATGCACTAACACCTATAGAACTACAGGAGAGGAACATGGCCTCTTTAAACCCAATGTTATCAGTATGAACGTAATGGACTCTCAGTAAACGTCTCTGTAGGACATTATTCTATCCTCTCTTCTACATGTTTTGTCCAGAGTTTCATTTTTTAACTTTGTTCTTTTTATACATATTTAATGATCCTTGTTGGAAGGGCGCTGACACTACAGATTGTATCATTCTTTCTGCATATAGTACAGAACGTGGCCTGAGGAATCCTCCGCTGTGGAAACACCGGGGACACAAATAGCTCTAAAAGCTGGAGAAGAATAAAGGGTGAAATTATAACGACATCAGAGGATAATGAGCGGAGGAAACAAAAGAAACACTTCAAACGGAGAGGAAGAGAACCAGAGGAATACTGCGCTATTCATTAAACTTGGAGTAAAAGTACAAGTACTCAGATGTTGTGGAAAAAGTAGAAGTACTCAGATCTTGTACTTGAGTAAAAGTAGAAGTACTCAGATCTTGTACTTGAGTAAAAGTAGAAGTACTCAGATCTTGTACTTGAGTAAAAGTAGAAGTACTCAGATCTTGTACTTGAGTAAAAGTAGAAGTACTCAGATCTTGTACTTGAGTAAAAGTAGAAGTACTCAGATCTTGTACTTGAGTAAAAGTAGAATTTACTCAGATCTTGAGTAAAAGTAGAAGTACTCAGATCTTGTACTTGAGTAAAAGTAGAATTACTCAGATCTTGTACTTGAGTAAAAGTAGAAGTACTCAGATCTTGTACTTGAGTAAAAGTAGAAGTACTCAGATCTTGAGTAAAAGTAGAAGTACTCAGATTGTGTACTTGAGTAAAAGTAGAAGTACTCAGTTCTTGAGTAAAAGTAGAAGTACTCAGATCTTGTTCTTGAGTAAAAGTAGAAGTACTCAGATTGTGTACTTGAGTAAAAGTAGAAGTACTCAGTTCTTGAGTAAAAGTAGAAGTACTCAGGTCTTGTTCTTGAGTAAAAGTAGAAGTATTCAGATCTTGTACTTGAGTAAAAGTAGAAGTACTCAGATCTTGTACTTGAGTAAAAGTAGAAGTACTCAGATCTTGTACTTGAGTAAAAGTAGAAGTACCAGAGTGTAGTAATACTCTGTTACAGTAAAAGTCCTGCATTCAAAATGTTCCTCAAGTAAAATAATCATCAAAATATAGTGAAAGTGCTGATTGTTTCTATTTGACACTAGAAATAAGAGTTCAGCCATTTCTATATAATCTCCTCTGCCCCTTTCACACCAACACGGTTCCAGGACTGGCTCGGAACTAGAGCCTGAAAAGCACCGGTGTTCATGTTCACACCGCAGCGGAGCCGGCTCTAAGCTCCGAAAACCAGTGCTT
>NW_011339921.1:0-2745 GCF_000735185.1 Notothenia coriiceps | reverse complement strand
TCAGGGCAGATTCAGAGGCTTAGCGTTGTGTTTTTTTTGGTTAAAAATGGTTGATATCATCAGTTAACTGAGGTTCTTCCCGTTACATGGATATAAAACATTCATAGCTTATTAAATATTAAGAAGCCCTCAGATGCTGTTTCCTGCAGATGATGCGTTTTTCCGCCCTTGGGCGGGTCGATGGGGTTCAACAGGAAGAAGGGCCACACAGTCTCAATAGGGTCAGGTGAGGAAGGGGTACTTCGATGCATGCAATGGAGCATTGTCCCTCATAAAATCATTATTTTCTTGACATATGCAGACCTTTTCTTGTACCACTGCTTGATGAAAGTGTATTCTAAAAATTTGCAGTAGGTTTGGGAGTTGATTTTGAGTTTTTAACCCGAAAAGGTTCAACTAGCTCATCTTTAATATGACCAGCTCGAATCCCACCTCCACCTTGCTGTTGTCTTGGTCGAAGTGGAGCTCTGTGCCTGTTACTGGTCCAGCCACTGGCCCATCAATCTTGTCCGTCAAGAAACACCCTCATATCATCAGTCCATAAAACCTTTGAAAAATCTGTCTTCAGATATTTCTTGACTCAGTCTTGATGTTTCAACTCATGAGTCTTGTTCAGTGGTGGTTTCAGCCTCCCACACCTTGGCCATGTCTCTGAACATCTGAGACTTCTGGGCCCTCAAGGTAGGTTGTAGTTCTGGAATATGACAGCACTGGAAGATAAAGTCTTCCTGGAAGCTTCACGTTTTATTCTTCTCCGATCCTTGGCAGTTCATTTGCGTCTTTTTAAAAAAAATGTTTCTTGCGACCCTGTTTACTATTTGAAACAAAACATTTTGAATTCATGATTTTAAAGTTTGCCAAAAATGACTGTCACTGGAAATTTAGCTTAAAAAAAAAGTGTTTTATTGGCTCGTTTTAACCATGTTATTGCATGTTTCCTTAATATATGATTGCAGATCTGCTTTAAGCTAGCGACTGTAGCTAACAAAGCTAACCGAGTCATTACAAATGTACTGATTAAACACTTACAATTATGAAACAGGCTAACTCTGCCAACAGAGACAGTCGGCCAACTTTATAATCCCTGAAGGCCAACAAGCACTCGAGCCCCAGCTGTGTGCATCTCCTTCATCTTGCAACGTTTTTTTTATTTGGATAATTTTTGAAAGTGTAAACGTTTCTCCTAATGGAAGTGTCTTCGGCCGTTGTAGCGCAATTGCACCCCCTGCCATTGTAGAAAAGTGTTCTTTAGTCTAACCTTTATGAATCTGAGAAAATAAATTCTTTGTTTTGTCCTTTTGTAGACGTATCAGATTTGGTCTTTCAAGGATTGATCTTTCAAAGCAGTCATCCAATTTTTTACTAATTATGTTCAGGCTGCAGGTTTGTTCACAGCAGGGATCATTTTATGAGGGAAATGATGAATCAAAGCAACAGTGCATCAAGGTTGCACTTTGTTTAAAAGAAGCTGGGCTCTGAGTTGATGAATGAACCTCTTTAGCACCTCACCCTCATTACTTTAGGAAGAAGACATTGAGGTTGGAGGACTGTCTGCTTCAATTGTGGTAGGCTGTGTCGTTGCTATTAAAGGTTGCCTATACTGCAGCTTCATGGTTAAGATCTCTTAACAAATATAAACCATGATCAATATTCTAGTGCAAATGCATGAATGATTCTCGAGACAGTCCTCCTGAATTCTAATCAGCTCCGTTGTTGGCAACCCTCACAATTACCCCAAGTCAACAATCCCGGGATAATCAGCATGCTGAACATTGTGCAGCAGGCCTTTTCAGAGTTTGAAAGAGCTACTTCAACCAAAAACCTCAAACTAATTTGTTATGCAATCATCTCAAAATTTATCAAATCTGTTGACAGTCTGAATCTCAGTCTTTGGCAGATAATAAGAATGCATTTCTCCTCCAACTAATGTCATCTGTAGGACATTTATTCCATGTAGTGTTGAATAAAGCTCAGTGGAATGAGAAAAATTAAATTAGCACAGAAACTCGTTGACACAGTGCTTGGGAAAGTGTCATTTTTGAATTAGAATCAATGAAGCCATTGAACCACACTTAAACCCCTGTCAATACCTCTACCTCTCAACAGCAGACAAGTAGGTTATGCGACCTTTGATAGCATCAAAGCATTCCCCTTGTGAAGCAGCATATTTTTGCATTTGTTAAGTACAATGAAACAATTACATCTACATCCCTGCCAGTTATGGAATATCCAGCTAAAAAAAGAATAATCAACCTATTTTTTATGGAGCTATTTCAGGGTCATAAGTTTTGATCATTCAAAAAAATACAATTTATTTGAAAGTCCAAGCTTTCATCCTGAACTTTGATAATAC
Organism: Notothenia coriiceps; assembly: GCF_000735185.1. Taxonomy (NCBI): domain Eukaryota; kingdom Metazoa; phylum Chordata; class Actinopteri; order Perciformes; family Nototheniidae; genus Notothenia; species Notothenia coriiceps. Next base: position 392 of record NW_011339921.1, on the reverse strand, counting down.
AATGTTGTATTCAAAACAAAAAAAAGTATTGGAAATAATTTTCCAGGTTGAATATTATTTTGATTCAGTTCAGCAATTTCTTTTAATAAAATATTTATTTTCATATTTCACTTTTATACATATTTTGATATTTGAATACTTGTTTTTTTCAGTTTCAGATTTTACGTTTTCAGATTCAAAACAATTATTTTTTCAGTTTCAAATCTTTTTTTTTCGCCTTCAGATCGTTTTTCACTTTCAGATCTTTTTTTTGGCTTTCAGATCTTTTTTTTTGGCTTTCAGACTTTTGACCCTGATATTTACGGTGGCCGGCAGGTGCAAACGCGGAACAACGGCCCAAAACGCATACATTAGCAGGAAACACCTGCAAATAATGAAATGAAAAACAGACA
>NW_011339920.1:0-2971 GCF_000735185.1 Notothenia coriiceps | reverse complement strand
CCAAGTCCCTACTGTAAAATACATATAAAAAGTAGCTTTGATGGCCTAAGAGGACAACAAATATGTGTCAACAAGTTGCCAAGAGATTCAAATCTTAATGTCCTAAAAAGTCTGACTGTCTGTCGTTTCTTATACTCTTACTATATGAGCTAGTATGTCAAGCTTTCAGATAATTAAAAACCTAATCTTTGCCAACATTGTTGCTATATGCTTTAACCCAGCCAACATAATAAAAGGCGTGTGGTGCTGTGGACAGAGCCTTGGTGTTGGGATCAGGGGGTCACAGGTTCAAACCCCACTGCAGTCAGAAGGTCGTTGTGTCCCTGAGACCCTTCACCCCAAATTGCTCCTGTGGTGATTGTCCACAGTATTGAGCATGTAAGTCTCTTTGGATAAAAGCGTCTAACAAGTAAAATGTAATAAAAAGTTAAAATGCTGATCTTTCTGATGCTTATCTGTGAAAATGTTTGACTTTTTAGTGTTTTGTTTGATTTTTAGTCAAATATCTTCATGGACTGTTGGTTATACAAAAGGAATAACTAACCCTGTGCCTTCTGCTTCTCTGGTGAAGGTCCTGCGCTGCCGAAGAGCAAGTTCATTGTGGCCATAAACTGGACTGGTATCACTTTCCTGGACGAGAGAGAGAAGAGGCTGCTGGAGCTCTCCTTCCCAGAAGTCACCGGAGTCCACAGCGTGAGGTAGGGACGGATCAGAGGAGCAGGAAGCTCTCTCCAGAGGTCGAGTCAGTTAAACTGAGCTGTTCCTTGTGTTGTGAATCAGGGAGGGTAAAGCGTCCAGCCAGGCCGTGAGTCTGCTGACTCTGAAAGGAGACTTCACCCTGAGCGGAGGCACGGCCGAGGACATGTCCGAGCTGCTCACAATGTTCCTGAGCGGCCTGACCTCGAGGTCTCAGTACGCTGTGACCCTGAAGGAAGCCGACACGCAAGGTCAGAGGTGCACTTTCTATCTGTCATGGCCACAGCTGAAGTATCCCTTTAAGGGTCCTTTTAATCAGGAGAGGAGCATTCTGTCAAAGAATATTTGTTCAAATGTGCATTCCTTCTTAATCACTTATTCACTTATTGGTATTTATTGTTTTCAGGTGGTCCCTTGAGGACTTAAATTTAACATAACACCGTGATATTCTGCTAACTCAAATGTAAATTGTAAAGTGTATATTGTGAGGCTGGACAAGCATAATGTAAACTGCCTTCTATTCCGTATACTTATATATTTATATTGTGTATTCAATATACGCTGTGTGTACAATTATAAGGCAAGTAATTATTTTGACCATATCATAATTATATATTGCATATTTTCCAACTCCAAGCTGTAAAAACTTGAATGCTTATTAGATTTAAGATTTGTTTAATAAGGGAGGGTGTGGCCTAAGGAGATCAACACCCTATATATCAATGTGTGCATAATTATTAGGCAGCTTCTTTTCCTCAGGCAAAATGGGCGAAAAATATATGTAACTGACTTTTGGAAAGTCAAACATTTAAAAAGTATTTCAGACGGATGCAGCTAGAAATATCTAAGATATTTGGGCGTGATCACAAAACAATCAACGGTTTTGTTGCAAATAGTCAACAGGGTAGCAAGAAACGTGTCAAATGAACTGCCAAAGATCTGAGAAGAATCAAACGTGAAGCCATTATCCTCCAGTGCGGTCATACTCCAGAACTGTGACCTACCTGAGGGCCCAGAAGTCTCAGGTGTTCATGGCCAAGGTGAGGGAGGCTGAAACCCCCACTGAACAAGACACATGAGATCAAGACTAGGCCAAGAAATATCTGAAGACAGATTTGTCAAAGGTTTTCTGGACTGATGAGATGAGGGTGACTCTGGACGGACCAGATGGATGGGTGGCTGGATCAGTACCGGGCACAGAGCTCCACTTCCACTCAGACCCCAGCAAGGTGGAGGTGGTGCATGTATTACTAAAGATGAGCTAGTTTGACCTTTTCAGGGTGAAGAAGTGAGGGTTGACTCAAAATCAACTCCCAACCCTATTGCCAGTTTTTAGAACACACTTTGGAAGACACAAAAAGAAGACCATGATTTTATGCAGGACAATGCTCCATCGCATGCATCGAAGTGCTCCTCTGCATGAATAGCTGTGAGGAGGCTGCGGTTGATTGTCCACAGATCCAGAAACTGACAGACTCCATGAATGGAAGGTTTGTTATTGAAGAGAAGGGTGGCTATATTCATTACTGTTTTTTTTTATCTCAGACATTTTTATTTGTACATTGAGTTGTTTGTTTATTATTCTCACTTTAACAGATGAAAATAAACAAGTGAGATGGGAACGTTTTTGCATATTAGTTCTGCACACTAATAGTCCACCCAATAATTGTGCACACAGAGATTTTCTCCTAAGAACACCAAAACCTAAATGTTACTTTCTTAAATATTGAGACTCTAGGTTTATTAACATTTTGTATTTGCAGAGAGCACAATCCTCAAAAATACAACTTGCCTTAAAACTGTATTTAAAAACTATAGGTTACTTACGTAACCCCAGTTCTCAGAGTAACATGAAGTGAGATGTCTCACTATGGGATGCGCCTCATCCGCGGAGCAAACAGAAGCATCAATCTCATTACGCCAATCCTGATTGGCAGGTGATCTTGACGTCAGCGTCAGGGAATCCACCCCCTATAAGTAGCTTGCGCTACGCCGCATGCGTCATTCAAAATAAGCATCTCTTCTTGCTTCACCATAGCAAGGAGGGCCGTCTGGTGAGACATCTCACTTCCTGTTACTCTGAGAACTGGAGTTACGTAAGTAACCTATAGTTCTCATTCATAACACTTCGTTCAATGTCTCACAATGGGATATTGTAGCTCCCGTATTGCCAGACAAGCTTATCTCGAAAATCACCAAACCAACCAGAACTTAACAGGTAGAGCTCTGACTCAACAGGGTGCCCAGCACTGCTCGGGCCACACTGGGAGCAGAG
>NW_011339919.1:0-2598 GCF_000735185.1 Notothenia coriiceps | reverse complement strand
GGACAATTCTACCTCAATAATATAATACATTAACCGTGCTTTACGTGAACCTCATCAAGACACTAGAAAGGACGGCAGGACTGTAATTTCCCGTGTTCAGTGAATGCGACAGAGGCAAGACACCAGACCAATCAGAGAGTTGCATGGAAATAAAAGTGTGCTTGTGTCATTCAAGCTCGCGGCTCTGTGTGTGTGCGGAAATAGCGCATTTAGTGTGTGTGAGAGAGGGGGAGAGAGAGAGGGACCGGTGCCAGCAGCAGGGACCGTGTTGTTAGCATCTGGTTAGCTAGCTGCACTAACGGACATACGGAGCTGTTTGTTCCACAACAAGCTGGAGGAGAGCTCTCCTCTCAGACTGAGAGGCTCAGGTGAGCTAAAGGACTCTCTGAGTGTTTAGATAGTTAACTTTAGTCTAAGTTATCTCAGTGGGTCTCAAACGGTTTGGTCAAAAATTATTCAAAAGATTATTTCCGCGGCACACCTTCATATGATCATTATAGTTATAAAAAAAATAAGAGAATAAAGGAAAAACAGTTATGAAATACTATATGGCAGTAAAACAAGAATACAGTTTGAAAGGGGAGTGATTTGTAAAATATCCATAAAGAAAAAGAACATCTGCTTACAGTTGTTTTTCATCTGGGTGTTAAGAGATGTATCCATAGATCTCTTAATGTTGCTCTCAAAGGGCACCAGATTGATGCTTTTAACTTCAATATTAAAAAAAAATCTTCCCGGGGGAGCATCCCCCCGGACCCCCCTAGAGGAGGTGAGGTACGCTCCCCACTCGTAAAAAATAGCACTTTACCCCTGCCTATAGCCGTGAGCTGATTATCGAGCCTTCATTGTAACAGTCGCGGGTGTACTGTGTGTTTGCGGGTGTACTGTGTGTTTGCGTGTGGGGAGTGTTGCAGTAGAACATTCCACTGTAGCGCCCCTGGTGTTCGCGCTTTTGTGCGTGCTCTATAGTGCCCGTAATAGTGTTCACTGGAGTCCAGCACCCCCACTCAAAATACCTTACCGCGCCTCTGCTTCCATCTGTGCACAAACTTATCTCGTGCCCTCATTGGTCATGTGCGCGTTCGTGTGTGTTGGAAGAGGGGCTCTGGAAGTCGCATTTTTTCTGGTTGTGTATTTTCAAATTGTAGTGCACTCGAGCTGGTTTCTCCAAAATTACCTACCCCACCTTTAAGAACAATTTTAAATGCATTACTTTTACTTGTAGCTGAGTATTTTTACACTCTAGTATTGCTACTTTAACTTGATTTAATAATAAGAGTACTTCTTCCACCTCTAATTACAACTTGGATAGCATAACAATGCATATATTGACAAATGTAAACACATAACAAAAGGACAACGAGCTGTGGAGCAATGGCCATAAACACAACACCACTCACTGAAGGACCCGTTGCTAGGAAGAATAAAGACGTTCACTATCACAACGAGCTCTCAAACCACGTTAGCTTACATTGCCAACTAAAATATGGAAGTTGTGTCAACAATAACACACTCAACCGTACATTTGGATCGTTTTTATAGGCTATTTATGAGGCATCACTCTTAAGCATTAGCTGGTTGTCGTCGGAGCCTACCATACATTACCCAAGGGTATTGTTCAAATATCACAGGAGGCTAGCGAGCTTCTCACATGAGCACTAGCTTGCTATCTTATCGTCTGTATCTACTATACATAACCCGAAGGTGTTGTTCAAATATCACAGAAGGGTCGTTAGTGAAAGCTAACATGGGGAGGTGGTCAGTCACGTTCCCGGGGAAGGCCGGAGAAAGGAACAACTAACTCGGCTAGTAAGCTGCCTAACGTTAGCTACCATGACCTATGGAGCATTATGTGCACAAAAAACAACCGTATTCAATTTTTGCGTACTCACCAGCCCTACCAGCGTTAGCGTTGTTCATTAATGTGGGTGTGGCGGAGGAGACGAAATGGCTGCACAGACATCAGTGCAGGCTGAAGCCATAAAATCTCAAAGAAAACACCGATCTGCGCGGCTCCACACTGAACAAAATGGGATGGTGTGCCAGGAAGAGGAAGAAAATCACTGAGTCGAGAGCTGCAGCAGAAGGCGCCGAAAGGAGAGAACGGGTTCAGCGCATGCGTGTTTCACGGCCGAACCCTTGAGGGAAAAAAACATTTTGCATTATGACACACATAGCCAGATGTCAAACATAAAACCCATTAACCTTTTTTTCCAGTCTATGCACTGAGTTCTAATTTCATACCTCAATCAATTGTCTTTTTCTGTCTCCCTCGTAATATTTACTGTAGTTGATTTTAAGAGCATGTCTATTCAGGCACATATCATTATTAAGAATAATCTAACCTTAATTGACACAGATTTGCACTTCCTATAAGGCTGGCAGAAACTGCATTTTACTGTCAAACGTATACAGGACTGTCTCAGAAAATTAGAATATTGTGATAAAGTTCTTTATTTTCTGTAATGCAATTAAAAAAACAAAAATGTCATACATTCTGGATTCATTACAAATCAACTGAAATATTGCAAGCCTTTTATTATTTTAATATTGCTGATTATGGCATACAGCTTAAGAAAACTCAAATATCCTATCCCT
>NW_011339918.1:2555-7940 GCF_000735185.1 Notothenia coriiceps | reverse complement strand
TGAAGTCATGTGACCGTGCTGTAGTTCCTTTATAGCCCAACATTAGCCACCTTTAGCTTAGCGGTGTTGACGTGAAGTCATGTGACCGTGCTGTAGTTCCTTAATAGCCCAACATTAGCCACCTTTAGCTTAGCGGTGTTGACGTGAAGTCATGTGACCGTGCTGTAGTTCCTTTATAGCCCAACATTAGCCGCCTTTAGCTTAGCGGTGGTGACGTGAAGTCATGTGACCGTGCTGTAGTTCCTTTATAGCCCAACATTAGCCGCCTTTAGCTTAGCGGTGTTGACGTGAAGTCATGTGACCGTGCTGTAGTTCCTTTATAGCCCAACATTAGCCACCTTTAGCTTAGCGGTGTTGACGTGAAGTCATGTGACCGTGCTGTAGTTCCTTTATAGCCCAACATTAGCCACCTTTAGCTTAGCAGTGTTGACGTGAAGTCATGTGACCGTGCTGTAGTTCCTTTATAGCCCAACATTAGCCGCCTTTAGCTTAGCAAAATAACATGGAGAAATCTCATTGAACCAGGGAGATGCTGCCTTCAGGGTCCGACACAGAAATACGACATCCCTGCAGCACTCTATAATTGAACAAATAAATGTGAAGAACAGATGGAGTCCTCTTTTGTATATTTTAGCACATGACCCTACGATGCGTCAGGTTTAGTTTAGGAACACACCATAATAATGCTGCTGAGCTCGAGCAGCTTGTTTGCTTGTGTGCATGCTTTTTGTTTGTTTTGGATGTAACCCTATCCAGGAAGAGGACATGAGTACGACACAAGTCTTCATCCATCTCAACTACCACTTAAAGCTGATATTACCCAGCCAATCATTTCCCAGGACCCTTGGTGCTCTGTTTAGTCTGGGACCCTTCCTCACATATCCTCCTGAGAAATTACAATTAATGTTTATCCTGTAGGGGGCCTTTATGTCAAACCACAGGCAAACATTTTATTGGGTCCTAATGAATACACATCCTGGGCGTTTTTAAATGTGATGAAAATGAGCCCATATTCTGTCTTTAAAGTCACATCAACACGTATATATTAGTTTTGATGTACATACGGATGTTCCTTTATATTTTTGAGAATCCTAACTGTGCTACATTAAACTTTAAGGAGTGTCTGTTTATTTTAAGCAAGTTTACCCATATATTTTATGGGGGGGAGGGGTTGTTCTCTTTTTTTTACTTTCAAATTGTGCAAATTATCCCAAATACTTACATTTGTATTTCTTCCAGGTCTCAGGAGGATACATGAAGAGTCTGAGCTGCTTCCCTTGACCCCTGCTGGTTTTTAAAATGTGTTTTATATTTGTTTTGGATAGTTCAGATGAGAACAACTTTAAAATAAATGTATTATTTCAAACAATTTTGTCTCGTAATGTATTTTTTAATTTTTTAAAAGATGGCCCCGATGTCCTTGTTATAAATATTAATAATGTCTTTCGTACATCCCAGTAACTTGTCAAATAAATCAAAAATATTGAACCCTTTTTTATCTCCTGGGTCTCAGCAGGATAAAGGGTCAGAATGAGGGCTGTGATCTGGTGCATTATTTTATATTTTGTATTAGTAAATGTATTGAACATGTTATGACCAAACAAACAATAATAATTATAACAAAGAGAAGCAAAAATAAAAAGAACGTTCAAGGTATACAAATTCTCAAATAGTTTCTGTCATGTTCAAAAGGGGCAAGAAGAAGCTTAGCATTAGCAGTGAGATGACAGCAGACCCTCCCCATGTTGCTTCACACGAACTGATATAACGAATTCCCTCGATCACTAACCTCTAACAGCTTCTATATAAGGCTTCGAGACAGCGTGACACCTCGGTGGTCTGCACAGCATTAACATCAACATCGACTTATAAGGGGGAGCAGATTACTGGGAGTTTCTGAGTGGTGGGGGGGACATTTTAACGGGCATCGTGACTCACCATCCCCTAACATTGTTTTTTAATGTTTACAGAAGGAGACACATGAGGAATGAGACCTCCTCCGCTGTGTTGTTCATCAGCTAAGTACAGTTGGGACAGGAAGTAACCCACAATGCATCAGGAAGTAGTCAGATGAGCGATAGAGGGGGGGATAATGGAGAGTTTAAAGTCAACGCATGCTGGAAATATTTTGATATTTTTAGCTGCTCGACTCAAGGAATGGTGGTGATGATTACTTAGATGTTTGTTTGCTAATTTTGAAAATACAATCTAAATTTCTCCCTTCCTTTTTGTGTATGTTAATGGTTTTAAATGTGTTCTTGCTGCTAAATAAATTAGAGATAGCTAACAACTAACTCGCTAACATCTAAATTGCTAACACTCTGTCTAGGTTTTTCTTCATTCCAAACATTTTAGACACTAGAACGGGTCTTAATATTATATTTAACATTGAAAAAATGATACAAATGTTGGTCAGTCGATTACTTAAACAGATATCTTATGTTGGAATGGAGAATCTGTGTTTAACGGAACAACATTTCCTTATCGGAAGTGTTTTGGTTTCCATTTGTTGTCCAATCTGTGCCATTGTTCCCGATGCCAATTTTCCGACACCTTGGAAAATGTCCCATTGGACTGAAAGCCTTTTGTCCCAACAAACAAACGCCCATTGTTCCGAAAATAAAACCAACTGTACCCGCAACAAACAGAAGCTCATCATGGGCACATGGCTAATTAATGTGCAGAATGGAGAAAAATAAGTTTTAGGGTTCACAGTTCACGAGGGTACATGGTCATTAGTAGATGGCCCTTCAATCTCTTCTTGAAAGAGACTCTGGACTCTATTTCAGCAAGGTAGTTTGGCAATGAGTTCCATTCCTTTATAGCTCTATAAGTCACAGAAGATTTCAGAAGATTTGTCCTGGGTTTAGGTGCCAGTAGATGGCCTGATGTAGCTTGTATGCACGCTTCTTAGTTAAAATTAAGCTGTCTTTGGCTCTTTTCTGCTGTAACAAATGTAAATATCCCCTCGGTGGGACAAATAAAGGTATTCTGATTCTGATTCTAAATATGTTAATCAGAGAAATACTTGTATGAAACATTTGAGAAAGTGCTGTTAGTTATCAAATACCTGCTAAACTAATGACATTAGCATCAGCCTCAACTGCAATTCGCTTTAAATGCTAATAGGAAAACGTTAGCACGCTAGCACGTTAAGCTAAGATGGTTCACAGGGTGAATGTTGTGCCTGCTAAACATTAGCATGTTGATGTGAGAGTCTAAACGCCCTGACACACCTACCCGATTCTGGGAGTCAGAGGCAGTCGGGCATTCACGGTGCCCTACTCAGGTTGGTGTGTCCCGCACCGTCGTTGCTTTACGGCACATTTTCACACCTCCCGCGGCCTCCCCAACATGTTGAATCGGCCAAAGAAATCACTCTGATTGGCTGTTGCCTCTTTTGAATGACGAATACACACTACCGCTGCCTGCTGGTCACTCGTCGACTGAAGTCTTTGCGGTGTGTTCGTAGGCGGGCAGCATAGCCGACGCAGGCGACGTAGCGGACGTAAAAGTCAGGACGCCTTCGGTACGCGTTCTTTGGTCTCAGGTTGGTGTGTAGCGGCCTTAAGTTAAGCCTCACAGAGAGGCTAGTGACTGCTGTCGTCATTATACTAATAAACTAATGACATTAAGATAAGCCTTAGCTGCACTTAAATGCTTATTAGGAAACATTACCACGCTAAGCTAAGATAATAAACGGGGTGAACATTGTGCCTGCTAAACATTAGCATGTGTGATTGTGAGCATGTTAGTGTGTTGATGTTAACATGTGGCTCAAAGGGCAGATAGTGTCTCCACGCTATGCCAAAAAAAGCAAACAGTTAATGTGTTCAAGCATGTTCACATCAGTAAAAATAAGCGTCCCTCAAAACTGTGTTGAAGGATCCTGCACTGAAAAAATAAACGGCAATGATAAATGTTAAACCTCCACCACAGGAAGGAAGTATTAACGTGGATCATTCAGGAAACCAAAGAAGTGTTACACCCATCAAGATGAAACATGATGATAGTAGAAGCTGCTTTTCATGCTCCAGTCACACTGCAAATAGAGGAGACACGATGGCAGGCCTTTGTTTTCTTGCCCTCATTGTTGTTCGTCATCAATCTGCAGGAGTGCCTCCGTCGCTGCAGGAAGTCGCCCTTAAGCTGATGAAGTGTTGAAAGTCTCTGTGATGGTATTGTGTCTACTGGTGCCATTCATTGCCCTGAGGGAGGAGCTGCCTCTTTAATCGCCCCATCTAATACAAACGTGCTTAAAACATCAGCGGTGTTGGTGGGGCTGTTTTTGTAACAATAACACGAGGCTGTAAAAATATCCAAAAAGAAAATGTTTATGTCTGCGAATATAAGAAGAAACAGCATCTATCTTTATCTCTCTTCACTTTAAGCGCAGTTTGTTTTTAACATGGGAAGCCGGGTGTTTCCATATGCATTGTGTCAAAGGGGGAGTGGGTGTGGGAACAGCGGTAAATTGGAGGGAATGTGTGAATGGTTATAAGTGTGTGTGTGTGTGTGTGTGTGTGTGTGTGTGTGTGTGTGTGTGTGTGTGTGTGTGTGTGTGTGTGTGTTTATTTGCATGTGAAACAATACCCCCAGGCTCTCCATGTGATCACGTTGATTCACGGCCCTCTCCCGCGGTACCCCCCCCCCGGTCCATTTTACGGCCAAATTCCTTAACTTCGAGGCCCGGCAGCACGCCTGCCTCGACAGCCGAACACAGGAGGGGGTCAGGGGGGCGCGCCATTACTCTGGGAGACAAATAGGACATCCAAATAAAACACGACACCCTGAACACGGGACCTGAATGCAGCACACACACGTCTCGTGAACGAAATGTCAAACATTCCTGTTCACGAGTTTTCACCAACAGTTTGTGTGTTATTCTTTCATTATGATAACCAGCAAAGAGTCAGAATCCCGAGAAGAAAGTCAGAATTCAGAGTCAGAATTCAGCAGAAAAGGCCATCCAAATGCACGGGACCTGAATGCAGCACACACACACACACGTCTTGTTCAATGTCAAACATTCCTGTTCACGAGTTTTCCCCACTCAACAGTTTCTTTGTTATTCTTTCAACTTCTTTCATAAACTGAGTAAATAGTCAAAAAGCCAGAATTACAAGTTTGAAGTCAGAATTCCCAAAATTAAAGTGAGAATTCAGAGATTATAATCATAATTCTGCAAAACAAAATCATAATTCTGTAAACAAGTCAGAACTTCGAGATTAAAGTCAGAATTTTGCAGCAAAAAGCCATCCGAATAAAACATGACACTCTGAACACGGGTCTTGAATGCAGCACACACACACACAGGCCTGTCACGATAAATAATTTTGTTGGACGATACATTTTCCCGGAAATTATTGCGATAAACGATAATAT
>NW_011339918.1:0-2515 GCF_000735185.1 Notothenia coriiceps | reverse complement strand
CACGCCTGCCTCGACAGCCGAACACAGGAGGGGGTCAGGGGGGCGCGCCATTACTCTGGGAGACAAATAGGACATCCAAATAAAACATGACACTCTGAACACGGGTCTTGAATGCATCACACACACACGTCTCGTTCAATGTCAAACCTTCCTGTTCACGAGTTTGCACAACTCAACAGTTTCTGTGTTATGATTCAAGTCAGAATTCCAACAAAAAAGTCATAATTGTGCAAAAGAAGTCAGAATTTCGAGATTAAAGTCAGAATTATGCGATTAAGTCCATCCAAATACAGTCGAATATGACACCCTGAATACCGGACCTGAATGCACGTCTCGTTCAATGTCAAACATTCCTGTTCACGAGTTTTCACAACTCAACAGTTTTTGGTTATTCTTTCATTAGGATAACATACAAATAATCAGAAAGTCGTACATTTTAAAGTCAGAATTCCGAGAGAAAAGCCAGAATTCCGAGATTCAAGTCAGAATTATGCGAAAAACTCAATCCAAACATGACACCCTGAACACGGGTCTTGAATGCAGCACACACACGTCTCATTCAATGTCAAACATTCCTGTTCACAAGTTTTCACAACTCAACAGTTTCTTTGTTATTCTTTCATTATGATAACGTGCAGATACTGCCTGCTGTGATCCTGCTCCGTCTGACCGGATCACGTTTCCCTGTTGGTTCTGGTGTTTAGGTGGATTTTATTATAAGCCCACCTCCTTTTAGAAGTATATGTTGATTTAAAAAAGAAATCTCATATTTATATGTCCTTTTCTGGGGACTTTGGGGAATTTCGGATTTTCCCACCAGGATTGTCGTGGCCAAACCAACATTACCATATTATGGTGATACTTATGGCAAACTTTGTTTTTTGTACGTTCACTTTTTAAGTAATTTGTGTGTGGGGTTAAGGTTTATTGAGTTTCTTCATGATAACCTGCAAGTATTGGCTGCTGTGATCTGGCTCAGTTTTCTGTTTCACTGTTGATTCTGGTATTTTAGAGGGTTTTGTTTAGCCCATCCTGTAGCTTTTCTTTTGTAGCTGAGTCTAATGTTTGCATCTTGTTACATGTGCTGAGTTTCTTCCACACATGTTACATTACATGTCATTTGTTAGACACTTTTATCCAAAATCCCCACATGAGCAATTTGGGGTGAAGTGTCTTGCCCAGGGACACAACGACATGCTGACTGCAGTGGGACTCGAACTTCGAAGTCCAGCACTCTATCCACTGAGCCACAGCCTCCCTGTACACATGTAGCACACAACAGGAGATTGTCTGTCCTGAGTTACTGGAAACACGCTTTAAAATCTCTAACTCCTTTGACAATGTTTGTGAGAAAGTGGTGGACAGTAAGTAACAACATTACAGTAACAGTTCTCTTGTCCTTCACTTCTATCCAACCTTTTTCTTCATGTGCTTTCTTTTGTAAAAGGAACTTTACCTATAACTGACTATTTCCCCACTGTAGTAGCTCTGATTATCAAAACCGGCTTTTAATTTGCTCATAAGAAACTGAGTCTCGTGCCGTTCTTTAAGTTTGTTTGAAGATTTCTTGTTATTTTTCTTCTTCACCCTTGGATATGTCTTTTCTTTTGGTTTCACTCCAGTGGCAATGAAAACATCAGCACTTGCTCGCTGTGAATTCTCTGGACAATGAGAGTCTCTTTTCACACCTGGGCTCAATCGGACATTACACAGCCTCTATGCTAGAGGCTATTGCCTTCTCACACACATCTCCCCCGGATAACGTCATATAATAACTTTAGGGTTGTAGTGCATGTGTGAAAATGTCTGAGGTTCACTCTGCTTCAGTGACCTCCCGTTAAAAGATGTCAAGCGTTTAACACCGCCTCTTAAAGAGTCCTGTTTTCAAGCAAACAAGTTCAGTGACAGAGACTAAACTCTGCATGAAGCTGGCTGTAAATCAGTGTGTGTTATTGCAGGAGGTGGGACGTAGTGGAGTACAAATACTTTGTTACGGTACTTAAGTACATTTATCTGGTATAAGTACTTTACTCCACTACTTATTTTTCTGACGACTTTTTACTTTGACTTCTTACATGTTGAACACAAATACCTGTACTTTCTACTTCTTACATGTTGAACACAAATACCTGTACTTTCTACTTCTTACATGTTGAACACAAATACCTGTACTTTCTACTTCTTACATGTTGAACACAAATACCTGTACTTTCTACTTCTTACATGTTGAACACAAATACCTGTACTTTCTACTTCTCACATTTTGAACTCAAATACCTGAACTTTCTACTTCTTACATGTTGAACTCAAATACCTGTACTTTCTACTTCTTACATGTTGAACACAAATACCTGTACTTTCTACTTCTTACATGTTGAACTCAAATACCTGTACTTTCTACTTCTTACATGTTGAACACAAATACCTGTACTTTCTACTTCTTACATGTTGAACACAAATACCTGTACTTTCTACTTCTCTCATTTTCCAAACAGGCTGGTTCCTTTAGTCTGAA
>NW_011339917.1:0-4974 GCF_000735185.1 Notothenia coriiceps | reverse complement strand
GGAAAAATGCATTGCTTTTTGAGGAAGGAACCGGAAGTGCTAAAAATGCTAACTTACTTCCGGGTTTTACGACGCGTCACTGCGGTTCTCTATTTGTTTACATGCCCACCGGAACCCAGAGGCATTACCAACAGATCAACGCACAATCAACCCATACAGGACATCTCTTTCTCCACATTAAGTGTTAGACATTAGAATTGACTATTCTTGTCTGTCAGATACTCTTCTTGTCTGTCACATACGTGGCGCAACTTAAGCGGTATTGTGCTAAAGGGAAATTATTTTGACCGAAGAGATTTTGATTTGCCGGCTAACGGGAACTCTGACGTCGTCATTTTGTGTGCTTCGCGGATGCGCTCGGCTCCTCTCGACTGCTGCTCGGGTCTTCTCGGCCAGCTTCCGGATGAGGAGGCATTCGTTCGACCAACTTACAGTAGATAACATTACAAACATTTTTAACAGGGGCCATAATCGTGTAAATAATGTTTGTTTTGGCAGTTACCACTGAATGTAATGTTTTCTACTTTTTTACATCTGGGAAGGCATTTGCCTTCATCAGATGGAAAGTGTCTTGACCAACAACTGAAGTATTTCTTATAGCTATGCAGGGCATGCAAGCGAGCAAACACAAACAAGAACAAACAAACAAGTGAAATGAAGAATAAAATTGAAATTGTACGATATAATATTGTGGTGGTTCATCTTATAATTCAGTCTAGAGAATGCACCAGACAGCATCTACAGTAAGACCTGCAAAAATCAAAAATGTTCTAGGGAGAGGCCCCCCAAACCCTTCGTGCGTCATTTCGTCCGCGCGCATTTTTCAGGGCAATCTCTATTGGGCTCAGGGCCATCTGTAAATTAGCTTAGATGGCCCACAGGGCATCCTTAATGTCATGCACTGTAATAGTATTTATCGTTACAGGCCTATGTTTAATCAGGCCACCAGAGTAGTTTCTAATCAACACATGTGAACAAATTTGACTGGTAATCTTTATTTATCAATACGGAAAGGACAACACTGTTATTGGTTTCTCAGAAATGAACACAGAAGTGAATACACTTGTATAAAAAGGTTATGCACCATTCTACATAACCTCTCAATATGTATAAAACATTTAAAGAAAGGCTAATAAAGTTGCACTGACATCTGGATTTGGTCACATCTGGACATGCCAAAGCAGTAGCTGTTAAACATTGTGTTGGTCCTGTAATAGCACAGGCAGCTGGTGTGAATCATTTTTCTCACAGTATTGCACGACATGGTCATGTACTGTATTTGTAAAAAAAGTATGAGCGTATCCACACAGTGCACAGCATGATTCCAAACAGTGTTGTTGTGATTTTTCCAAGTTAAAATGCATCTTTTAACAAAAAAAAAACAACTTCTTCCATGAACTCAGCAATGACTATATATTGAAACATCACTGAACCATTTTGAAAAGATTTCAACTCTTTTCTTTTCCATTTTGAAGTAAACAAAAACCTTGATGCCCCCTTTTTAAGCCCTGGTTGACAGTGGACATCTGTTTGTGCCGTACTGTCCTCCCCTTTACATCTAATATTCATATTGGACCGTCTGCTGACCACCTGTTTGTATTTTGGGGGCTGCTGTATTACACAATCCAGTCCCTTGTAATTACTAAAATGCTTGAAAAAGTTTTCTGCTCGCTATTTATAAAAACAGAAAGAACTGTATCACATTCATGTATTTCCCCCCCCCCAAAAAAATATTTTTGCCTTGATGTCAATTATCTATGCAAGCAGGATTGCTGTTGTGTGTCAGCAGTCATGCGTACCATGGCTTCAATGTTGCGCCATATTGAAATTGCTGGGCTGCAAGCTGTTATTTCCCACTTAGCTATACAGCTTGCTTGTTGCCCAGCTCTTAGGCTGCTTTCTTGTACCGTGCAGACTGTGAGCGATTTCAGCTGGGTCTTAACTGAGTTTAATAATTCCCCTTTGACTCGGTCTGACACAGCCCCAGAGCTGCATCTGGTGAAGTACACTTTGTGCCGTCAGGTGTGTGTTGATGAATCGATCCCAGCAGGCAGGTGGGACCAGCTGTGAGAAAGTTTCCACTTTCACTTTATTCCACATCAGGATTAAATCACGCCTCACTAAGCTTTTTATTTAGTCCTCTAGAACACAGCTGGGTAGGTTAATTAGTGAATAAAAAGTCATGATGGTTCGTTTTTATACTGATATTGATGAGTGCAATATTGAAATCGCAGGAAGCACAATTTATTTTCCACAATTGTGGAGCAGCAGAGATATCCTGACTTGAAAAAGTAGACCCCCAGACTCTATAAGACATGTTTGTTTGGCACAGATCCTCTTAAATAATCACACCATAATCACTTCATATATTTTGCAATGACAATAAAAAACTAAGATTTATATCAATCCCTCCCATATTGTGAATCATATCTTAATTTCAATATCAGTCAAAAATAATCCTAATTAACTCCTTTTTACAAACATTGCATCCCTAATGTATATAGTAGGGATGTAAAGATACCAAACACTCACGGTACGATAATATCGCGATAACAAGTCCACGGTACGGCTACGGTATTTATCGCGATATTAAAAAATAAAGAAAAAATAATTTTTAAATGTATTTATTTTTTACTTGAAAACATTTTCTTCATTAAATAATAAATCTGATTTGTACCGCATTTTAGTAGGATAGTATTTTAAAGGGTCAAAAACAAAGTGACAGTAACAGACTGGAACAAGAACAACCTACTAGTACTACCAAACAAAGTAGGCATGTTCTTTGTGCCACTGCACCTCACAAATAAACAAGGACATTTTACGATCCTGTCTGTCAAAATGACGGACAGGGAAAAAGTCTAACGCCACCTCTGTGGGACAGAGAGATAGGCTTTGGCCATGGGCGACAGCAGTGGGTAAACCTGGGCATTGTCTCTCCACCACTTCAAAATCAATACAGCCAAGAAGGTGAGGCTTATTGACAGGGCGAGATATAAATATACTGTTGGTACTTGTCAATGTCTCTAGGTATGTAAATGTAGCCCTACGTCCTTTTTGTGTTATCTGTTGTTTTATGTTCATGTTGTAACCTACTTGTTGCCATGTTGGACAGCTCTCCCTTGAAAACGAGATCAATGATCTCAATGGGACCACCTGGTTAAATAAAGGTTAAAAAAATAAAATATTAACCATGTAATATCGCGGTAGATTCTGTCAGTCTCGTTTATTTATCGCGATATTCGGTATATCGTTACATCCCTAGTATATAGTATCTCTACATTGGGTAAAGAGTGATTCATGACCTTAGCTATTGCATAGAAAGAAATCCTTCTTTTAGTGTGGCAGTCACACAGTTTTATCTGGTTCACAAAGACATATTGCACTCTCTTTCACACACAGATCACAATATGTGCTAGCGCTATCGCCCTGTCACTAATGTGTTTTTTCTCTCTCTTGTTTCAGCAGAGCTCTAACAGGAAGGCTAGCAATAGTGCTCCTCCCACCACTCAGCTGCTAAAGGGGAAGCAGCCAGGTTCCCAGACACCTGTCAAAAAGGACAAGAGGCAGAGCTCCTCTCGTTTCAGCTTGAGCAACAACAGGGAGCTGCAGAAGCTGCCTGCTTTCAAAGGTATTTAACCTGGATAAACACTAAATCATGTCCTCTAATCAAATCATTAAAGGAAGGCTCCAGTCATTAGATAGTTAATAAAAACTTCCGTATTTAGTGAAACATTATGTTTAAACCATACCCTGAAGAAATCAGCGATATTCCCCGGTAAATAATGATTTTATAGCTCTTTTTATCAAAACCTGTATATTCCGTCAGGCAGCTGCCATTTTGGCCATTTTCAGTAGTCACATGATCCGAAAAACTAGGTCGTGACGTCATCTATGCGTTCACTTTGTAAACACGACAGCTCATTCGACGAAAACATGGCGGAGTATTTGAGTTCGGACTCGTCAGCCGAGGAAGAAGTTTTGAGCAATGTGGAGAGATTGGATGGGGGAATTCAGCCATACAGGTTTGAGCCAAGTGGCCAGAAACGTCAGGAATCCAGGGACAGTGACGATGAGGATGAACAGCACGGTGATCTTGCTGGAGACGATCCCTTTACTCGCGCAATTGATTTCGGGGGGCGAGTAGGGAGACCTGTACATGAATGGTGTACTTGCGATCGGTGTGTAGCCATGGACAATCCTCTTATGAACATATGTTGTCATGAGCTTGAAGAGCTTGAAAATAAACTGTTCACAGACGACTTGGATTGCTATGTTTACACAGGGAATTCGACACTGTGGTGATAGAAAAAGCTGTATTGAGAACAGCACTGGTTGCCATGAAGGATGTGAAACGCACCTCTTTGGTTGAACCAATAAATGAAACGTGGGTCAATTTGACGGGTACAGCCCTTTCTTCTAAGCATTATATACCTTACAATTATTATTATTATTATTATTATTATTAATGGACATATCAACTAAAGACATTTTATTTGGTTAGGAAGTTCTGGATTAAAGATTGAATTGACTTTATCAAAAGTTTTATAATGACGTTTACATTCTAGGAGGAAATGATTTTCATCCTCAATCTCATGGCAATGTTTGCACAACCTGTCATTTACAGGAGTATTTGTGTATCGTACCATATTCAATAAGTAAGTTTATTGGTTGTTAATTCTAAAGCGTTGTCAAATGGATTCTGTCTACAATTGCATGGCAAGGACATGAAGGACAATGACAGATCATTTTCAAAACCAAAACTTTACTAAGTATAGCCATGATAAAAAAAATCAAAAAGCATATCTACAGAATGCACTCTTTATAGAACAAAGTAGGCTAGGAGTCCTAACACAGGGCTGCCAACATTTGAGTTCAGCTTGGAGTGAGATTTTTTTTGGTTAACCGAAAAAAGAACGTTCATGTGTACAGTTTTACAAATGTATTGAACATGTACAGGGTTTCCAATACGCACAC
>NW_011339916.1:0-2569 GCF_000735185.1 Notothenia coriiceps | reverse complement strand
CTGCATCTCCACTGAGCAATAATGAGCGCGCGCACGCACACACACACACACACACACACACACACACACACACACACACACACACACACACACACACACACACACACCGTGTATACATGACTTCAGGGGACATTACATTGACTTACATGCATTTCCTGGAGACTTATCCTAACCTTAACCATAACCAACACATGCCTAACCCTAACCCTAAAATTAATGATTCCCCTCATGGGGAACACCATTATGTCCCCATAAAGGAGGTGAGTCCCCACATGTGACTGTGTAAATAGATGTAGGTCCCCACAAGGATAGCAATGCTAGGCCACACACACACACACACACACACACACACACACACACAGGGAAATAATGGTCTCCTTAGGGATCATGACGAGAAGATCTGCATGTAAAGTAGGTATTTGACGTATATGAAAAGAGAATACCAATTTAAACGTAGAATATTCTCTACATATATTCAGTTTGAATGTTGCTTACACACATAAGTCATTAAATCTGCAAAAATATCAGATTTTTACACGGAAAATTACTAAAAGGTGCCGCTTTATGTACATTTACTTAGAATCTTTTCATTTGAACAGAACTTCAATAAAGTGCGAGTGCTTCAAATGCATTTATTTTTTCCGTGGGCATGAAGTCAGTAATGAGAATAATATGAAACAATACGATCAGAAAAGCCATTACAAATAAATGAATTCTAACTGTGCACATTCAGATTTTGAAACTGACATTCAGGCACATTGTGTTCAGTCTTAAACATCAGAAAAGAATTTATTTTAAACGATTGATTAAGGGTAAGCTATAAAGTGTAATTTTAAGCATTTTACGTCTTAAAAATGCAATAAAATCTGGTCTTTAATCAACTCATTTACTCATGTTAACTAAAAACCTTTTAATATTTGAAATAAAACTACCCCATGATGATATTTTAGTTTGTTGTTTTGTGACATTTCCCAACGGACGCACAGCTAACATTACATAATGAAAACATAGAAAGGTTATATAAACAGCTAGTAGAATAAACAAGGTGAATAATATCTTTATTACTGTGGGGTGTTAAATCATTCTGCAAACTTCCTTTTTCCAATTGCATTTAAAGTAACAATTACATGTGATGATAAAGGCTTTGAAAATGTGAGAAGTAGAAAGTACAGGTATTTGAGTTCAACATGTAAGAAGTAGAAAGTACAGGTATTTGAGTTCAACATGTGAGAAGTAGAAAGTACAGGTATTTGTGTTCAACATGTAAGAAGTAGAAAGTACAGGTATTTGAGTTCAACATGTGAGAAGTAGAAAGTACAGGTATTTGTGTTCAACATGTGAGAAGTAGAAAGTACAGGTATTTGTGTTCAACATGTAAGAAGTAGAAAGTACAGGTATTTGTGTTCAAAATTTAAGAAGTAGAAAGTACAGGTATTTGGGTTAAAAATGTAAGAAGTAAAGTAAAAAGTCATCAGAAAAATAAATAGTGGAGTAAAGTACTGATACCAGAAAAATGTACTTGAGTACAGTAACAAAGTATTTGTACTCCACTGCTTCCCACATCTGGGAAATTCTGATATTGTATTTCTACCTGTGTGACCTTTCTCTCGTCTCCTCAGGTGCCGGCACCGATGCCAACGTGTGGATCGTGATTTTCGGGGAGAACGGAGACACGGGAACGTTGGCTCTGAAGGAATGCAGCAAGTCCAACAAGTTCGAGAGAAAGCAGGTCGACACGTTTCGATTCTCTGAGATCCTGAGTATGGGAGAACTGTCAAAAGTCCGAGTGTGGCACGACAACTCAGGTAAACACCCTCAGAAAACACCAAATGCATGCTGGGAATAAACCTGTTTTATACAAGAAATATTGCAATAGTAGCAGATGTATGATGAATTAAAAATGTCTGAAAATGTTTAAAATATTCTGCATACAGCCCAATTCATATCTTTCACTAATCATCACATTCTTTATTGAGTGTTGTTAGAAAAATCTCACTGGTCCCCGGCTTGATCTTCAATCTCAGGATCCATGTATTTATGATCCTCTCCAGAATGGAAGGTTCTTGTAGGTAATCATACATCCGTCATGTACAAAACACTGAGTTTTTTTCTCCAAATGTTTTATTTTTTCTGAAAATCTCAAAAAAAATTATGACTTTTTCAAAATCTGAAAATTATGACTTTCTCTAAAAAATTATGACTTTATCTCAAAATTCTGTATTTTTTTCTCAAAATCTCAAAATTGTGTTTTCTCAAATTCTCAAAATTATGTACTTTTTCAGAAAATCTCAAAATCTGGACTTTTTATCAAAATTTGGACTTTTTATCAAAATCCTGTCTTTTTCTTAAAATCCTGACTTTTTTCTCAAAATAATGTATTTTTTCTCAAAATCTCAAAAGTATGTAGTTTTTCTCAAAATCTCAAAAATTCTGACTTTCTCTCAAAATCTCAAAATTCTGACTTTTTCTAAAGATCCTGACTTTTTTACTCAAAATCTCAAACAGTGTCCTTCACATGCTGATATCCAAGAGAGGGAGTTCCACAGTCACAAGATGGAGGAATAGAAAG
>NW_011339915.1:25716-40433 GCF_000735185.1 Notothenia coriiceps | reverse complement strand
AAAGATGCATTTCTGGAACCCGTTTTTTTCACCCCCCTTTTGTAAGACGTGGGTCACGGTTGACAACAACCTCGTATTCTATTTTAGCGCCCCTTGTGGTGAACTACAGGGTAAGCTTTGTAAGCTTTTTACGAATAGACGACGACGCTGTTCTTTCGTTTATGTTCGTCGGTAAATGAGATGGATTAGATTTTTTCATCTTGGTGTTTTCTCTATCGTGTGAGCTCCACACGTTCACTCTATACAGTGTTGTTTACATTCTGTGATGCGCGAGTTGATGACGTCACGTCAAGACGAGTCAACTTTTTTTTCCTCTCAACTTTGTGTGGAAAAATGCGGGGATTATGCGGCCTTTTGATAAATATGCGGCCTTTTAAAAATCTGCGCCATTTTGCTGATTATGCGGTCAATTCTGCGATCGCAGAATCGCGTTTTTCTGGAGGGTCTATCTAGTAGACCTCAGCAATGGAATTATGATGAGTAGAAATGGCCATATCATGGGACCTTTAAGTGATCACATTTATTTTTCAGAAAATACTTGAAACTATCAATTCAGAACAAACAATCAATAGGAAAATGTTTACAGAGTTTACAATGCAATTCACAATGGTAAATTGCTCATAGACTTCTATGCAATCAGATCTCTTTTGCAATAGAGGAGTCATCCCTTGTTGGATATTAGAAATAATGTAAGTTTAAGCACTTGGTAAACTTGCTTTATTTTTTTATCTTTTTAATATGATCTACAATATGTTACCAATACAATATAAAGTTCATGCGGTAAACACTATTGTTAAGAATGTAATGAGAGAAAAGAGGTCAGTTAAAATCTGCAGATGACCATGGTTTGTCCCAAAAATGCTTGTTGGACTTGGAAGATAGCAAAAGTTCAGCAACAAAACAAGGAGTGCAGCTTCTCTCAGCCTGTGCTACTCTATATAGACAGCATGAGGGTAAAGCCTGACACTCGTCATATTTTAGCATTTCCCTGCTCCTCATTATTCTCGTCAGAAAACTGCCATACCTGTGGTATATTTATTCATTTCTGGCAGATGGCAGGAATTATAAATCTATTTCACAGATAGCATCAACCAAAACAGAAAATAGGAAAATTCATTGGACAGCAGAAAATCTACTATAATGGATTTCTGTGGAGGAAAAAAGCAGCTTATATGTCACATTTTCCAACTTCCAGATTTGTGTGAAGAGGCTGAATTTATTCCACCGTGCTCCTTAGTGACCCCCTCACCACCTCACGGTCTGAAACAACACCCATTCAGTTTTCCTGGAAATGTAATCTTTGACAAGGAGGGTGATTCAGCTTGAGTGTGGGGCTAAATCTGCAATGAGTCAGTGCATCATTTCCTTGTATCTAACTTAGGAGAACAGCAATAAGACCCTCTGTGCCAAATAATAAATAATATATTTCATCTAAAATAACAGGTGTGGAGGCTATGACTCAAACATTTCTCATTCTAGTCGTCCTGTGAAAGTCGATAACAAAATCATTAACATTCATGTAACTATTCATTTATGACATCCCATTTGTTAAGTCAATCGCAAGCTCAAATTATAATGCTACAATTACGACCAGTTACATTAATTAAACGGTTAGTAACTTTGTTAATTTATTTTTTTTGTAATTAGGTGTTTACAAGACATGACAGTAAAGACTTACAAATGTTCACCGAAACAATATACACACAAATGACAAAATAGTTTGTGTGTGTGTGTGTGTGTGTGTGTGTGTGTGTGTGTGTGTGTGTGTGTGTGTGTGTGTGTGTGTGTGTGACTACGGGGTTTTGTTTCTCTATGTATGGGTAGAAGAAAGAGTGAGCAAGATAAAAATTAATCACGTCAATAATAAAACAAATAATAATAATATAAACAATATACCAAATAAATGCATTGGTCAAAAAAAGTAAGAATACTAATGATAATCTTAATATTTAAGATAACCAAAGGGCTCTGTTTTTTTTTTATTAATCAATATGAGTTATTTCAGAGCTTAAATTCAAATGCAGACCAGGCACGTGCACACATAGACATCAAAGTGGGCTTGAGCCCCTGCCCTTTTTCTTCCTCCAGAGAAAGTGCCCTTTTCCCCCGCTTTAATTTTTTTTAATATATGAATATATATCTACTGCTGTTTGCGCACAGTTTCCCTTTCCAAAAATATATTGATTGAATAAAAAATGAAAATATCAGATAGGGAGATTAGACTTTGAAGTTCCGATGCTCTCTCTACCCTCCCTCCCTCCACGTCTCCTTCACAGCGGTGCGGACATCGGCAGTCACTTGACAGACAGGTAGCAGCACCTCCCACTTTACTGTCCCATGTTATGCCGGCTTTTCTTGGCTTGTTTTGAAGGTGAGTGGTGATGTACAAATTACTAAACTGCCAGTGCCTCGAGTTTACAGCTAATTAGCTAAAAGACAATAACAAATATAGTTAACTAAGGTAGGCTAGCTAATGGATAAGTTAGCTCAAGGTTTAGCGAGGGCAATTTATCATGGGCATACAGGCTAATGTACTGTACTTAAGGGGAGACGGATACTAAAGGTGAATACAGTAAAATGTGTATCTAATTACGTCATCACAATCGCTACATTGATATGCAAATTAGGCTTTAACTAGGCCTAATTAAAATGCGCTAATTTGCATGCAGTTACCAAGGCACTGCAGGTGAAAAGGATAAAACAAAAAAAAATCACCTCACAACTTCCCCAGATAGTTATACGTCAAGTCAGTATTTTCCCCTGAAATGTTATGTTTAAATGCAGATTAGCTTTAAATCTATAGATGAATTCAGACATAGTAAAACAAACACCATTTTTCTTGGAAGTTTTATTTCCATTAGAGTGAAAGAAAACATGGAAGCAAAATAGACCAAAATAACAAGTAGGCTACATAAAAAAACGATATTTTTGCCTGTAATGCTAAACAGTAACTTCATAATTTTGATTGTTGGCTGCTCATTTAATAACTATTAATTGTGCTAGTTTGTTGTCTGCTCTTATGCGTAGTGAATAGCCTACTCAAGAAGACTATTGTCTCTGTGTCAGCTGATTCTTTTGTAGAATTCTGTTGAGTATTAAACAATTGCGTGAGTGTGAGGGTATTACAAATAAATTGGTCAGTAAGTCAGAGATGTGCAACTATATTTAACTTTTTGTTTTAAATGTTGTTTTATAAATAATTATGGGAAGTGCCCTTTTTCTCACTTGAGCTCCCGGCCCCCATAATGTCTGTGCACGTCCCTGATGCAGACGGACTGTAGCGGTTTGTCGGTGCAGCAGGCGTTCAGCACCATGGACAACGCCGCGCATCATTTCGCGCTCATTGGACCGGCACCGGGAGAGAGAGAGAGAGAACAGCTCCTGGAAGTTTTAAGTTGGACTTTCTCTCTCCCTCTCGAGAGACAGAGCTGAAACACAGATCTGTCTGAGAGCCTCATGATGATCGTCTGGTTGGTCTGCTGCTCTCTTCCCTACTCCGCCCCCCTTTAGCTGCTGGAGAGCGGCCAACAGTGATTTAAGTCGGACAGAGAGAGGAGACAGGAGCGTCTTTGCATACAGTGGGTAACCAAAAGGTGATTTTTCCGAACAATCCCCTGATCTTCACAAAGTTTGGCAACTCCAGCGAACTCACTTTTTCTCAATTCTCCCATATTTCTGTTTGGATTTTCTTTCTCTATTTGCCATGTCTTAAAGCAACAAGTGTTGCTCGCGACAGCTTGTAGACAATTATTTTTCCCAAACTTCACAAAAAATAAATGCCAACGACACATTAGCTTTCGTTCGGTGCAGTGTGGCCACCCAGTGTGCCGCCGGGACACTGGACCGCGATGATCGTGTACAACGTGAGCCTCAGCGGCTGCGCGGGGGCAAACAGCGCGCTGTGTGCCGCGGTCGGGGACGGGCACCAGGGGGGAGGCTCCTACCGGTCCACCCTGAGTCCGACAGGGAACCTGTTGGTGGCTGTGTGCCTGGGCTTCATCGGCACTTTCGGACTGCTCAACAACCTGCTGGTGCTCATTCTCTTCTGCCGCTACAAGATGCTGCGGTCTCCCATCAACCTGCTCCTGATTAACATTTCCATCAGCGACCTGCTGGTTTGCGTGCTGGGGACTCCGTTCAGCTTCGCCGCCAGCACGCAGGGAAGGTGGCTCATAGGGGAAGGAGGATGCATGTGGTATGGCTTCGCAAACTCCCTGTTTGGTGAGTAGAAATGCGTATACGATGACCGTTTGGGTTGTATTTTTACTGTACGTTGTTACAGGAGACTGATAGTACGCCGTATTTGTGGAGCTGCGAGAGCACCTCGTTTATTCAAGTAAAATACTTAATTTCTTGGGCTCGAAATTAAAGATACACAAATTATGCCTTAGCATATCTTTCCACGTAACTCTTTGTCTTTTTGGTTGTATCAAACTTGCAAGTAAAAGCATGAAATCGGTGTAGCCAATATGAATTGAACTGAGACAATGAGTTGCTTTATACGCCAAATTCGAAAAAATCGAACCCATTGTTTGGTCGATTTATTTGTTTTTCAGTCCTCCACATACTTGTGAAAATGGTCTCCCTTTTAAGCTTCCTTTTCTTCATTGTGTTTGTAATTATCCTGCAGATTTTAAAGGCTGCAGTTTGTCTCATTGGCTGTTGTGTTTGCGGAAAAGCCGTACGAGGTAACCCAGTATAGCGGGGTCTCGGATCTCACGCATGGACGCACCTCGCGGTCCCTTGTGATGCCTTGGTTTATGTCCGGGTGAGGAGATCTTGTGTAATACATCTCCATTTGGGGCTGCATGAGTGACTGTTGAATCTCTTCAAGCCCTCTTCCAAAGCTGCTCGTTTCATGGCTTCAGGGCCATTTTGGGAAGCATGTGCTGAACTCTCAGACGCTCATTCACTCGTTCAAATGTCCTTAGGAACTCTGGAAATGTGTCACACAGAGCTGTCAGTGCATTTAGGCTGATGTACTGTATAAAGATATGTACAGAGAGGTATCCAATGGCCGCTAAATTCTTGTTACTGCCTGAGGCAAGGGAAGATCATTGCTCATTAAGGTCTCTGGGATGTAGGGAAATGCAGTTGTTGCAGAAACAATTCACCATTAGGAAATGTGCAATGAGAAAAGAGGCTCTGGTTTAGTGGGGAAATGTTATAAGGTAAATGTACTCAAATATTGCACTCAAATACAATTTTAAGGTACTTTAGTATTTTAATGTTATGCTAAATTTTATACTTATACTCACATTTTGGTAGTCCCTAGTTCACTTCACGGATTCTGATTATTAGCTCATAGACAATATATATAAACTAAAATAACTTACATTGACATCTAATTATAGGCAGAGGTGGAAGAAGTACTTTTAGCAATATAGGGGGGAAGGTAAACGTATTGGTTACAAATAAAAGTCCTGCATTCAAAATTGCACTTTAGTAAAAGTTCAAAAGTATTGGCATCAAATTATGCTTTAAGTACGAAAAGGAACTGAAGTAATTTTGCAGATTTGAACACCATCTATTCATAATTGTGGTATAATAATCATTGATGCATCACTTCACTGTTGAACTTGGTAAAGGTGGGATTTATTTGGATTACTTTTGATAAAACTGGGTAGCTTAACCTTTAATATGCTAATGTATACGTTGATTTATATTTTTTGTATTATCTAAATCCTCAAAAATGTTACCTCAATCTGTAAAATAAATGAAGTGGAGTGAAAAGTACAACATTTGCCTACAACATGTAGAGAAGTATAACGTTGCATAGTGTGAAAATACATGTTATATTCCACCTCTGATTATAGGCTAACATTTCCAATGTGCATTACACTTAAAGTAAATAAATATACAGTATGTAAATATAAATTAACTAAAACTATAAAAACCCAGAAAATAAAAACAAAAAGAAACATCAGTAATAACCTAGTGCAGTTTCCATGTGTGAGGACTTATATCCTGCTAAATGTACGGCCAGAGTTATAACACTTAACCATTACTCTTCCATCTATAATGCTATTGGGGACCAGTCCGTAACACACTCAGTTCTTCAGAGAGCGTGTAATAATCTCTCCAATGGCAAGATGGACATCCGTTTTCTAAACCATAATGAGATATCAGGGGGATCTTCATCCTTCCATTTCTGCAGTATCGTGAGGCATGCAGCATTCAAAGCAATTCCAAAAATGAATAATATGAGTCTGATCCGAGAACAAATGTATATGGCTTTAGAGGGATATCAATGGGAGACACATTTTTTTAATCTGGCTTTGAACTGAAGCACAAAAAGATACCTTTCAGCATAATAAAGAGCACATAGGATCATAATACATCAACTCACAATTTACATATGTGAATAATCTTGTTTTGGGTCTCACGGGATCTGTTAGAAAAAAGCATTAAAGATAATGAATATTTCTACTTTTACTAGAGTATATAATCTGAGTACTTCTTCCACCACTGGGTCTACTTTTGCTCAAGAGTGCTGATAGCGATGCAAATTGGGTGCAGTGATAACACTGAGAATAATTGCTTTATCACCTGGAAGAAGACACAGGGTGGGGAAAAAAAGCTATTTCTAGAGGACATGGGTGCTATGTAAAAGTTGCAAAAAGGGAGTTTTGTATCAAAGAAACATAAAAACTAAAATCATATTGATTTTGCTTGAGCCCAGAATCCATCAAAGCTTCAGATGCATGATTAGGAATGACATTTGTTTGATGCTACAAATCATTTTCAGGATGCTTTAAGCATAAAAGTGCTCTCCTATCAGCGGGTGTCATTGGCCTGATGCTTGATTTGAGGTTATTTAATGAACAGCGCTTTCTTGTCATCAGTCCCTAATTGCTTAAAAGCTTTTTCCAAGGCATCCAAAACAAGCTTTGAAGACCAGGCAGCCTGTCGGATTTTTGAAAAACACTCGTTTATCCTCTCTGTGACATTCACACAATGTCAGGACATGTGCACTCATGTGTGTTATAAAATATCAAAGTGCATTCAAAGAATGTTTGGCAGACCAACATTTTGAGACGCGCCACTTGTCAGTAATTGCAGAATCGTTAAAGAAAAGAAAAACACATGAGTAGAGAGTTGGCATACACAGGACAAGTTTTGGTTGGCCTTGTTCATTAGTATGCTTGAGTTTAAGTCATTAGGAGTGGCATGTTTTAATAAGCTGTCATGTTTTTCGCTTTGTTCAAGCAATACAAACCATGTTAAGTGAATCAATGCCAATGGTATTCATGGTAAGCTTCTTTCTAAGATGAATTCTGAAATGACATTGGGAGACAAACATGTTTACTTTGTGAATGGCTTCTAACAGGATGATGAAATAGTAAGAGCTTTTTGAAAGGTGTAGACCTCCGCTGCCCTTTACAACCGTCAATGCAGGATGCCTTACTTAAAGTAAAGCAGCGCCATGCACACTTCTAAACCACCAAACATGTTGATAAATGTGAAGTAGAAGATGGAGGCTGAATTTGGAGAAATGTGTTGCTTCTGTAACCCTGTGACACATAGGACTGTTTCTGAGCATGGACGGATTGTGAGACAAAACTGTCCACCACCCCCCACTTGTGGGCAGAACACCCGGACTGAGAGAGACACAATTGTTGCGGTAGTTTTATCTCTTTGAGATAATACTGAGTTAGTGGTAGTTTTTTATTTAGAGATGATTGTAAAGCGATTGTTCTGAATAACTTTTGTTGATGGTTATTTGGTGTCTATTTGTGTATGTTCTGCAACTTTTATCCTAGTTTTTCACTCTTCGTATGTTTTTCATATCCTTGTGGTACTATTGTGACCTTTAATGGTAGTTTGGCCTATTTGTGGTAGTACTCATAATTTTGAAGTTTTTTCTGATAGTTTTGTGTTCCTTTTTGGTAGTTTTGTGTCTCTTTGTGTATGTTCAGCACCTCTTTTGGGTAACACTTTACAATAAAGTACACAACATGTGCTTAGTTACTGAGTAGTGAATAAGGAACGACTAGATACTTAATGGTTAGTTCAGTCAGACAACTCACGTGTTTCTTTAACATGTTTATTAGAAGCAGCATATAGTTAAGTTTGGCGTCTAGGCTCGGGCATCATCACTCCATAGATATACATAGCACGATGAGTGATGATCAAATAACTAACCCCCGAGCCTACAGGTGGAAGCTGGGGTGGAAGCTGGGGTGGTAGTGGGGCAGCAAGCAGCAGCGACGTAGAGGTAGCTGCAGCAATAGCAGCAGCAAGCAATGCATAGAGAGAGATCTGGAAGGTTAAATAGAGCGGCATATTAAGGAGACTCTGTTTGGTTGGTTGTAGAGTGGCAAGGGGGCGTTATGTATGAATGCAGCATAAGTGCTCGAGTTGACTGCCTGAAATAGCTCGCAGGCTTCGCCCCATTTAATGAGGAGTTCCTCAGTGACTGCGATTGAAGAACTGATGGCTAGTTACTGGTAAACAGACTGGGGGGGGGCACTGTATTAATGAATGATTCATTAATGGTTAGTTAATGAGTTACTTTGATTGAAGAACTGATGGTTAGTTACTGGTTAACAGACTTGGGGGTACTGAGTTTCCTGTCTTCTGTTTTTGTAGTGATGTGACGTGCAACCAGTGGCGTAACTATCAACGGTGCAGCCGGTGCAACGCAAAAAACTAAATAAAACAAAAATGTTTATATATTATTTTAAATATTCTTTTTTAATATTTTTCTTTTGGTGCCCCAATGGCATTGACCGGTTCACGCAGTCTTCAAAGTAACCAAGCAACCTACATGAATTTGTAATTTGTCTGTCCAATGACCTTGCTCCCTTTCATGTTATTTTGCAAGCAAAGTGCATGGAGCCACATGACCTGGTGTTAGGACAGTTAGCTCCTCCCTGCAGCAGAGGAAAGAGCTGCAGCCTTCCAGCCCTCACACTCAGTGAGAGAGATTTATGCAGCACAAACGTCCCTCCATGGCTTCTTCTCAGCAGGCCACCGTGTTGCCTCCTTTTATCTAGTGCTACTATTTCCACCCAGTATATTCAACATAACTAAATTGAATTTTATTTGACTTAAAAGCGTCTTACTGTAGATCTGTCAAACTTTTAAAATTGAAAACGGATTCAAAAGCGCTACTTTCACTTCCTCTGGGATGAGTTGGCAAGCCAATTCCCTCCACAGGATCACTTCATTTCAGTCGTATCGCAGAGAAATAAAGCGAGTCCTTGACGTTTGTCAGTATCAGGGTGTACTCTGATTGTGGCTGCTGTCTCGCTAAACCCTCGTGTTATGTCGAGATTTAGCCCCACCTGAGGTGTGTGACGCTGACATCCAATTTATACAAATCCTTCTGACAGGAACTTGGCGTGTTTGAGCTAAAACAGCAGAGAAAGAGAGATGGCTCAAAGACATCATTAGAGCCGTTATTGTTTTGGATAAGTCATTCCTCAATAGGCTATTAAAAAAAAGAAAAGGAAAGAGTATAAGGGAGGGTCTGAAAAGGAAAAGTGAAATGGATTGTAGATGAATAACGCCGGGTGCAGCTTTGACAAAGTGACTGCCTGTCTTCACTAAATCTCTATGAAGCTTTTGCCGAGTGATTGATGTTGCTTCAAATTAGGGGGCATCACTGTCAATGACAAATACATTGTTAGCTTTCTGTTGGAACATTGTATTCCTTCTGCCTCCCGACATTGATTTCTACTTTTTGCCACAGCTTTGAGCCCATAACGTCTAGGACTGTTCAAAGACTGAACAACTGAAGATACAGCGCTTTGACTTTATGCCAAGAGCAAAAAAAATGAAGACAATTCGTGTGTGTGTGTGTGTGTGTGAACACAACTCACACCCTGCTCTTTCTTCTCTTGGCAGTGGAAGCATTTAGCCGCTTCACCTCTTCTACCTGCCTCTTTGCATTTTCCTCTCCATGTCGCTGAACTTTAATACAGTGGGGGGGGGGTAGGAGAGGGTCTGTATTTTTCACCAGGTCTGCGTGAGCCTGCATACTGTTAGCCGCCTCATCCGGCCTCCAGTGGACTCTGCACACAGCCACTGTACTAACCTTGCCAGGGCTGCTAGATGCATTCTGACGTTAGATTCCCCTCCTGCATGCACGCTCATCCAGGAAGATGCCGGCACAGGAATGGATGTGCATGTAGGGGAGCAAATGCATGTGGGACCGGCTCCATACAAAATTCCTGCTAGGGTCAGTGCGAGGTTCCAGTGGATTTCCAACAGGTCTTGGCTTTTTTTAATATGAAACTCTTATCGCAGTGTTCAGTCGTTAAATACAGCTTTTAGACTTGCCAGAGGGAGAAGAAGTATAGTGGCTGAAAGGTGCAAACACGCTACAACGGCCAAAACAATTCCATAAGGAGAAACGTGCTGCATGTTTAAAATATAATGCATATATAAAAAAGACACATTTGACAAACACATGCAAATAATAATAATATTTATTTGTATAGCCCTTTTCATACAATAAGTGCAGTTCAAGGTGCTTCATAAAGAAACATCTTCACGGACTTGACAAAACAACACATTCAGAAAACACATACCAACTTGACGAAATATGTGTGCCGCTTACCTGAAGCGCTACACATAAAGAAACGCTGCAAAGGTAGACGTTTGGGAATTATAAAGTTGGCCAAAGGTCACTCTTGCTGAAAACTAACCTAAAATGTAAGTTTTAATGGCTTATTTAAAAAATGTTTCCTGATTCCTTTCAACATTATTACAGATCTACTGTAAGCTAGCTAACTAGCTAGTCTTGCCTGGTTTCCTTTGTGTTCTGAGCTTCTTGCAGCCTTTGCCTTTGAAGCGTTTAGTTTATACAGTCCTTTTAATTAAACACTGCATGTTTCGTGAAGTTGGTGAAGATGCATGTGTTTTGGCACATCTGTGTTTTTATATTTGCATGGTTTTTGACACTGCAGCGCGTTTCTCCTTATGGAAAGGTTTTTGTCGGCCACTATAAAGAAGTACTCAGATCTTACACATAAATTAAGGTAATAATACAGTGTAGAAATACAAGTAAACGTCCTGCATTCAAAATATGACTTACTGTAAGAAAGGTGAAAATGCAGCAAAATATACTCAAGTTCCAAATCTAAAGGTATTTGTGATGGAAACTTCTGAAGCAATGGAGACAGGACTCAGAGAGACAGGGGAAAGAAGGAACTTTGATGGCAAACACTGATGGTTTTTTGGAGCTTAGGCCGGAGAATTCACAGGACATGCGCTGTGCCTCGAGTTGACCACAGATAGAGATGCCAAACCGATTCTGAAGATCTCTACCCCAGACCGATGTATTTAGCTGGTTCTGAGAGAATAATCAACATGCTGCATAACAAGATAAAACAGGCAAAGCACAATAACACCTCTATCAGCTGACGCCAACAGGCAGGAACAGAGAGACAAAACACTGAGAGCACAGCAGCCAATGCTACAGGTGCCTAAGCTCACTGAGGTCAAAAACTGGGTCAAAGTTATATTTTGACCTAAATTAAAATATAATATTATTTTCAAAAGCTTTATTTGTCTGATGCTTCGATTAATTTTAAACAGACAGTTCAACAAAAGGATACCCAAAAAATGTAATTTTATCAATTAAATATTGAATTGTTTTCTCTTAGTAAGATCCCATTTTCAATAAAATTGCGGTCTTACCTTGACTTGAAGATGAAGTCCATTTAACCATTCCTTCTGGACAAAAATCTCTATTACTTGTTTGTAAAAGTCCTCCTTATCTTCTTGTAGTTTCAAAAGTCTATCATAAATCTAATCGATAGATTTATGATTCGAAAATTATAAAAGTAGGGTAGACATGTGGATATTATCCAGCTGAACAAAACGTGCATTTATCTAACAGGTACGTTTCCCACAGATCTTATTTTGAGCTGTTTTCTAAAATCCTATGGAGAAATCTCATTGTTTATTTGTGGAGGGAACCCATGCGTAGCTTACTTCCGGGTTTTAGGACGCGTCTCTCGTCTCCTCTTCACACACCACACTTTTCGCGGCACACGTACTTACAGCCAATCAGCTCTGAATTATGTGAGATGACGTATGGTGGGGATGGCCGCTCAGTTCCCCTATGGTCATTATTTTTAGTAGTATTATTCATCCCGCTTCAATCTCATTAGTATGCATAAAAAGTGACAGGTCACACCTCCCCCATTATGCAAATGAGCTAAGTCCCGCCTCCCCGAGGTGTGAGATCTCAAGTAGGTGTGAGATCTCAAGTAGGTGTGAGATCCGTCGATAGGAGGGGGTTGATGTGTATTCACAGGTGTGAAAAGCCCCCACTGTTGCGCCTTATGGTGTATCATAAAAAATGTTTCAATCACATTAGTATGCATAAAAAGTGACAGGTGGGCCCGCCCCCCAAGTGTGTGTGNTAGGCTACTCACTTCGTTTCTTGTAGCCCTCGAAAGGGTTTTGGAGGTTGATGCCTCGCTGAACGTGAGTTGTTTGGCTTTCTTGTCCGCAGCAGCAGAAAGCATTCTGCTGCTGCGGACAAGAAAGCCAAACAACTCACGTTCAGCGAGGCATCAACCTCCAAAACCCTTTCGAGGGCTACAAGAAACGAAGTGAGTAGCCTACAAGAGGGAAGCTGGTCAGATAGCGAACGAGTAAATGAAAACTGAATGAGGCGGAGAAGTGTGTGTGTGTGTGGTGGGGGGTGGGGGGGTGTGGTGTGGTGGTAGAGTAAAGTAAACGTACCGTAAGTTCGTTACTTTAACTAATAAAATAAACGTATTAGTAAGTTAGTTTAGTTTAAGTAGTAAGTTAAGGGTTAAAGGGTTTAACGGTTAGTGGATTAGTTTGTTAGTGTAGAGAAGTAATAAACGTAAGACGACGTACCTAAAGTTTTAAATTTTAAAGTTTAGTTACTTACCTAGTAGTAGTACGTACGANGCATATTTCGCAACTTCCCGCAATTTCACCGCATAAAATCACATAAAAACCCTGCATGTTTAATCGCATAATCAAGGATTTTAGCCCGCATAATCAAGGAATTTAGCCCACATAATAAAGGATCTTTGCCCGCGTTTTTCTATAGGGTCTAACTAGAATAGATTTACATTGTTCAATGTTCCACAATCACATCATACAGCATCTCTGTATAGTATGTGTATTAACTTTGTCCCCCCCCCCCCCCCCCNCCCCCCTCCCTATGAGCCCACTGTGCTCTGATTGGTCAGCTCGCCCACTCTGTTCTGATGAGACTACCACCGCTACAGCTGAACATCAGTGATTATGTGTTACAATGGCGTTTGTTAGCAACCAGAAAATGACACCAGCAATGACAAACAGATGAGAATGCTGCGTGGGGTCTGGGTGCCGTGTTGGCGGGACGTTGCGGGGCTCGCTGCTGGAGCGGACAGTGTGAGCTGGCTTACTGGTGCCGTTTCCTGGTTGCTGCGGTGTCCCTCTGGCACGGCACTTGCTCCATATCCAGCATCCAAGGAAACACAGCGGGAAATCCACCTCACACTGTCCGCTCCGGGAGCCTCGCGGGGCGGACTCCTGAGCTGCTCGGGAGTCCACCCTGAGGGTGTGCTTATTGTTCTATAGCTGTGTGCCAATTGGTCCATACTTAGTGACGTCAATAGGCCCCGGAATCTCCAAAGAGGCGTTCTGGGGCAGCATAGACACGTATTTTCTGTGTTAGAGTTTTAATCGATACAGATCTCAGTGTTGCGTTTGATACTGTTGACCACAACATATTGCTAGACCGACTAGAAAACTTGTGGGAGTTTCGGCAACAGTCCTAAATTTGTTTGATTCCTACTTAAAGGACAGAAGAAAATGTTGTCTCTATAGGGAACTACACATCAGCGTTGACAAATATGACATGCGGAGTTCCTCAAGGCTCCATCTCAGGACCTTTGCTTTTTAATATCTATATGCTACCATTGGCTGAAATCATGAAAAACAACGACCTAAGTTATCATATCTATGCAGATCACACTAAGAAAAAAATTACACCAGGAAACTATTCTCCGATTACAACACTGAGCAAGTGTATTGAGCACGTCAATGACTGGATGAGTAGGAACTTTCTCCAATTGAACAAACAGAAAACTGAGATTATTGTTTTTGGAGCAAAGGAGGAACGATTAAAAGTCATCGCAGAGCTTCAGTCAGCAGACTACAAAACAACGGATAAAGCTAGAAATCCAGGTGTAGTGATGGACTCAGACCTGCATTTTAAAAGCCACATTACAACAGTTATTAAGTCTGCATACTGTCACCTTAAGAACATATCTAGGATTAAAAGACTAATGTCACAACAGGATTAGAAAAACTTGTCCATGCTTTTATCTTCAGTAGACTGGACTACTGTAATAGTGTCTTCACAGGGCTAAAAAAAAATGCATCAGAAAGCTGCAGCTGATTCAGAACGCTGCTGCTCGAGTTCTCACAAATAATTCCAGTCTGCCAAATAATTAATTTTAAAATACTATTGCTGGTTTTTAAAGCACTAAATGGTTTAGGACCAAATTATATTAACGACCTCCTGCAAAAATATGAACCATCCAGGAGTCTCAGGACTTCTGGGACGGGTCTGCTCTCTGTTACAAGAGTCGGAACTAAACATGGAGAAGCAGCGTTTAGTCCTCATTCGTAACACTCCGTTCGATGTCTCACTATGGGATGCGCCTCAACGCGTATGCAAACAGAAGCATCAATCTCATTACGCCAATCCTGATTGGCTGGTGATCTTGACG
>NW_011339915.1:16078-25677 GCF_000735185.1 Notothenia coriiceps | reverse complement strand
CTTCTATTGTGCTAGGGCGCCAACACATTATACGTGATAATGCTAAGGGGCGGGACATCTCTAAGCGATTGACCAATCACAACAGAGCCTGCCAGCTAACCAATCAGAGCAGACTGGGCTCTGGTTTCAGACAGAGGGTGAAAAGAGGTGCTGCATCACAGGCAGTATGAGAAAAATCAAGAGCTTTTTGAACATGAAGCATGAAAACATGTCACAGTAGAGGCACAAAATACAATTATGAAACCTTAAGGCGAGACACCCCAGGTGAATAGGGTATTTTTTTTTAACTTAAAGATATCAGCTATAAAATGTCTCCAGTTAATTATTTACAATAAGGCAATTGTTTTTTATAGTACAAGTTTTCTGAAATAGCATGTTTAAATATGCAAATGAGCCATTATCTCATTAAATAGGCACATATTTTAACACATTTCAGGAACAAAAATCTGAACTTTGGATAAAGCCAGGTTAAAAATTCTCGTTTCATTTTGTAATCATATTAGTATCTAAGGCTTTTACAGAAGGGATTTTGGATATCTCTTTTGTATCACTCCATAAATCAGAAAATACTGTCAACAGCCCTATAATATCCAGTTTCGCCATGTTTTTAGGTATACAATGTTGTATAATTCAGGCTATGAATGATATATGAACAAACCCTTCTGTAAAAGCCTTCATAATATTGATAGGAATATAACTGGAACGTTTGGTGTATCTACGTGCTACTGAAGAGGAATCTTCGAACTCAGAGTAGGAGAAAAAACTCATTTTGAGAAAAACGACCTTTAAAGATTGCTGTGAGGCGCTAGCTAAACTCTCCTGTTATTTGGATGATAGATTGTGCCTCGACGCACTCCTTGAAGGTATTTCATGTTCGGGGTCATTTGTTTTTTGTATAACCTTGCTTCGTGCAAGTGACAATTGTTGTCGTCTTCTCTGTGAACGTTTTTTTCACCTTTCTTTTGCCATTTTAAAATGTAAATTTCTAGCGGAAAGCTAACCAGGAAGTGTTTTAGCACACCACGTGACGAATCTGAACGAATCACGTTGTCAGAAATTGACACCAGCCAATGAGATTTCGTTTCTTGGTCTAAGACCCCATTGTACTTTCACGATTGGTTTCTGATACAAAGGAAATGACCATATTTGGATCCAATGAGATTGTGCAGGAGAAACCGAGCTTTCCAACGATATCTCTGATGACATGGTGCAAACAGCGGTCGTGGTACTTTATGTTACGTTAGAATGCTAACTTTTGGTGAATTTAGGAGAAATATACAGACACAAATAGGCAAACTATAGTAAAATAAACACTTAAATGTGTATTTTGTACGTTTTCCTTCCAAAAGCCTGAAAGAAAAGATGTTATGGAATCAAAATAGTACAAAATCTCAAAATTGACCAGTGCATGAAAAACAATGTTTTTGCCTGCTGTGTCTCGCCTTAATTAGCATAGGGCCCCTTTAAGGTCCACAAATTCACAGTCTCATCCCACAGTCTTCCTCTAGTGGACTTTAGTTGCTCAGTTGTGATATAAGTTTAAAGATTGTTTTTAAAAACTAGTCAAGAAAAAACTCCACTATAAAGTCAATTTTATAGACACATTTCTCTTCCCTGGGACATTCACTGGAGTTGACACCTGTCAGTCTGCCAAAAGATGTCGAGTTGAATCATCAGTTGCCACTCACCGGCTTCTCAAAATGTATTCTCAGAAAAAATGTCTTCACCAACGCAAGATATATTCTCTCCTTCTGCTACATGTCATGACAGGCTGTGTGTGCGGACCATTTTAAGCTCAGGGTTCTAGTGACACGAGTGTCCGGATAAACTAGGGGCTGTGGCGGACCTGCATATCAGATCTGCGGACAATAAATTCATATGAAGCATGGCACCGCAATTCATTTGATCTCTTCTCAAAGCCTTGAGCATATTAAGTGGCCAAGCAGCAGTGGACACTATCCTAAGGTCATTCTAAAAGGGAAGGGCAGCATTAAGGTAGAACAAAATGTCATGGGGAGTATATTCTCAATGTTGAGTAGTACCATAAACATGCTGAAGCAAAGCCTTCAACACAGCAGGCAATGTGTGTTGACCTTCTTCTGCCTACTTCGTCGCTACTTTTGTTCTTGATCCATTTCCTCTTCTTGACAGCGAGTTGTCGTCATGTTTTCTGTTTCTGACAATATGGCAGTGGTTGCAGCACTTGCATACAAACATCTGCTGTACATGGCATCCTTGTGGGTGATTTGAATGCACGACGGCGGTACCTGGTGACACTTTATCCTTGAGTTGGGAACCTTCAGGGCCGGCATAATGTGGACACAAACAAAGCACCTAGGGCTCCGTAATCTTTCTGCAAGGCGGGATAAACAATTCAAAGTGCTCTGATGTCCAGGCTAAAAGCAGTGACTGTCAGGATGAGGAAGTACACAATATTTATATAATTATACGGAGATATTAAACAAAATTAAGCCAGTCCCCACCAAACAATATCATTCAAGTCCTCCTATTATAATTCCATTTCAAGAGTTGGGAAGTCTTTCTTCTGGTGTAAGTATGTTCATGAGATCTAAGCAATAATATGTTAGCAACATAAACACATTTTTTTTTTTATTGCTAAGAACGTTAATATCTTTTTCTGAGTTGACCAGCACCAGAATCTGGATTATTGCCAAATAGGTTTTCACACACGAGGAATCTGCTTTGTTGTGTAATGATCATACAGAAATATGGTTAGAGAAACTAAGAAGTCATGAGAAAATATGGAATATGGAATGGAAACATTAATATACAACAAAAGAAAACCAATAATTTTTGATAAATAACTGTGAAGAAATATGTAATGTATTGCTGAATATTAAAAGTGGATGATTAAAACATTAAAGTATGTAAACATGTCACAGTAGAGCCACCAAATACAGATATGAACCTGAATATGAATATATGTCCTCTTAAAGTCCCTTTTTTGTGCAACACTAAACTTCCTGGTCTTCATTCTGGATGGAACCTTTCTCTGATTTACACAAAACATAGATTCTCTGTGTTGCCCTTCTAACCTCATTTGTTCCTCAACATCTCCCCAGAGCGTCACTACCGAGTTGACCCAGAAATCCAACTTAATACCAAGTGCCCGGTCCCACTGAGAGGATTAGATGGGGTTGGTATTCACAATAGAACCCAAGTGTCTTAATTCAGCCCAATTATAGGTAGGACTGTATACGGGGAAGATGTCAGAGTAGATGTCAGAGTAAATGTCATCGTACGGTTTTCACGGGTAATTACATTGTTTCAGTGTAACAATGGGGCTATCTAGTGGGGAGGGATTAGAACGGACCATGATGTGAAAGAATAAGTCTCCCATCTGATAGTGTAACTTCAGACCATGAGTTGTATTTAATTGCCGTCTTATTGCTGACATTTTGAACCCGTGCTTGACTTTTTTAACGGATCCTATTGTGGACTGCCTGTGCTGTATTGTACGAGGATGGAAGACACAAACGCAGAAGCCAACAGAGACCTCTGTGCAACCTGCTGCCAGATGCAAACTGTTCTTAATACTAGAGTGGCCAATTAAAACTAGGACTTGCTGTTCTTCTCCATAGTATAACAAATATGCAAATTTGGTAGCAGTTTATCCATCAGATATGTAAAGTAGGGTTGTGGACTTGGAATCTTGTGTTTTCAGAACCAAAAGTCAGAAGGTGAAGATTAAAACAATTAAACTTTGAACAAGGCATTTTTAAGAGACTAAAATGTAACAGTTAGCTTTCTTTAAACTGTTTTAGGACAAAAACACATGAACAACAAGTTAATCAGACGACACTGCTGTTTGTCACTAACCGGTAACACCGCCCTCAAGCGTACCTGTAATGGTAAATTGGTTCCAAAATTTTCAGAATGAACAATACATCACATTTAATTTAGGTGATGCTTTTATCCAAAGTCACTTACAATAAGTGCATGCAACCATGACATAATGGAAACTCAAATCAACAAAAAAAATGCAGATATACCCGCTTCAAAAAAGTCATTAGGGATCGCTTCACTGAGGTAAAGATTCTATTTAGAAGTGGGGTTAATTTCTCATAGACTTCGATACAATCAGATCTCTTTTGCAACCGGAGGAGTCGCCCCCTGCGGGATATGAGAAATAATGTACGTAAATAAGTTAAATAAGCACTTGTGCACTAAATATAATGTTTTAATTGTATTTGTCTACATGTGAATTAGACAACATTAAGTCATGCAATACATTTAGGGTGTAACTGTTGTAAGGGCTGGTGAATTAGTTTCAAATGGGCTAAACCATTTAAGGCAAGGCAAGTTTATTTATACAGCACCTTTCAGCACACGGAAACCCAAAGTACTTTACAAAATGAAATAAAAGACATTTAAGAACAAATACAGTGGAAGCACATTATAAAAAGGCCTTTAAAAAGCAAAGATAATAAAATCAACACAACAGGTATAAAATACATGGATAAAAAACCATACTGCAATTTGAATTTGAACAACTCATCCAAATGCANTGTTTCCGGTTTTGTTTATCACCGATGTATTTTGTTATACACACATTCCTGTTAGAAGGCCTCACAAAATACTTTAATGCAAATTCAAATGTAAATGTGAAGGAATGTGTGTATAACAAAATACATCGGTGATAAACAAAACCGGAAACAGACTTAGGCAAGATCCTCAGCTCGATGATTTGGATGGTTAGTCGCAATGCATGCTGGGATTTGGTGTTTATGTGATGTGAAATCTGAAAACGTTTTTTAAAAATACAATAATACTTAATTTAAGTATAATAACTTTTTAATACTTCAGATGGAAGGCTGACAGGCAGGTAGGCCATCCAGTTATTTTAGCCGGGCCGGCTCAGATGATTGGTCGTGCTTTTTACAGTACTACGGCTTCCACAGATGAAATTTTTGTATGGATCTTTTGTCAAAGCACTTAAGATATTCATTGCAATCGGGATTTTAAGAGCATTCCATGGAATATAACAACAAGTGTATCTCGAGCCGGTTTCTCAAACTTACCTACCCCACCTTTAATATAACTTGAACAAATTATAAATGGTAGTAACTCATTAATAAATGGTGATTTGTTTAACACTTTACAAGGCTCCCTTTTGGCAGTTATAAATGTTAGTAACTCATAAATAAATAGTCATAAAGAAATGCCAAGAAACATCAAGATGGAAGGGGAAAATCAACTCAGTGAATAACACATACCAAGGATGCTGGCTGATGAAGAAGACAAAGTAAGCTAGGTAGCCAATATAAGGCTTTGTCATCTTGCCAAATAGTGAGCCTGTGTTGATGTATGAAAACTATGTTAGAACTGGTTTATAAATGGTTCTTAATGATTAATAAAGTGTTTACAACCTAATTAATAACCTAATTATAGACCCTTTATGAGTCCTTTATAAGGGTAGTCTTATTGTAAAGTGGTACCCAATTGGGAAACATGTCCATCACAATTTATTAAAGTCCAATGTCATATCATCTTGAATGTAGTGCTTTGTTCCTCCTAAACCGAAGATACTAGGTTTGATATCATATAACAAAAAAAACTGGAAATCCTTAAGATTTGAAATGCTGTAAACAACATTTTATGCAATTTTCTTGGACCACAAAGTGTTGGAAATAAATCTACATATCAGTGCAGCTCTAAACATAAACATGATCTATTTTGCAAAGGTTAGTTAGTGCAGCTTCAAGTGTGATTTATAGCTAATTTGTTTTTAAGGAAACTCTTTGCGTCTCTCCTATTTTGTTAATTTCAAAGGCTATTAAAACCCTTCCTATCATGACAACCTCACATGGCTCTCGGCAGTGTATCACTTTGGACACACAAGGACATGAAGCGTATCAGTTTCCACTCTATTGGATTTCTTTGTTGGTTCATTTATTTTTCAGGAGGGTTAGTCAACCCACTCCACAGAGAGCTGAAAGAGATAATACCGAGTGTGTGACATATAATACAAGAGAAATAAAAGTTAAACATGATGTTGACCCTGTCCTCTCACCATTAAAGTGCATCTCGCTCCCTGGAGTGAGAAGTGTCTAGACATGCCGGTCAGAGAGATAAACCCCAGAGAAGCAGCCTGCAGGCACAAGAGGAGCAAAAACATCCCAATGTTGTATATCAACACTCACTTCAAAAGCCGGTATGATTCCTCGAGATCAGATATTGACCTCAAATGCTCCCAATGATGAGGACAGAGCCTTGCTGTGTGAGTGGGAGAAAATAAACACAGTCTGAACTTGAGCTAATTCAGTCAGACACAGTTGTTAATGAATTGAAAAGTTATTGCAAATGGTTACACAGTTCAATTGAGTGCTCTGCTTTCACAGAATCTGATCAGCCTAGAGGATTCTGCCAGGGAGACCTAAAACAAGCTCTGCATATAACTGAATAGAAGATGGCTTTAAATATTCATGAACATTAGCAATTGGCAAGTGAAGATGCCATTATATTACTGATTTTACATTGCTGATACAGTAGTGTTTACTGCCCTAATATTTTTTAATATAAACATTTTTACAATGTGATCCTTCTTAAACCAAAATTATTTCTAATATCCAGCAGGAGACGACTCTTCAGGTTGCCAAACAGATCTGATTGTATAGAAGTCTATGAGAAAATGACCCTACTTGACACTTAATTTATCAACTCAATACAAATATTTCTTATGATTTTAGTCACGATTCGCTCGCTACTATGGTGTTAATGAAGGGGAAATATGTGTTTATTTGTCTACACTTAACGGTTTCACAGTTAGTTTTAAGCTCATTCAAGTTTA
Source organism: Notothenia coriiceps (assembly GCF_000735185.1). NCBI lineage: Eukaryota > Metazoa > Chordata > Actinopteri > Perciformes > Nototheniidae > Notothenia > Notothenia coriiceps. Next base: position 18,866 of record NW_011339915.1, on the reverse strand, counting down.
TTGTAACATATTGTTCTCCTATAAGAAAACATTTGTCCTCTCACTTCTGGTTCCAAAAAAGAGACGCCATTTGCCCAAATGCCAAACTAAAGACTTCCAAACCTCAGTGTTCAAACCAACAGGCGAATTAACTGTGAATACATTTTTTTACTGTTTTGATGTTATGGCAAAGGGTAACTTTTACTGAGTCTGCCTTGACTCTATGAAAGATGAATCCTTTGGGCGAGTTCATCACAGGAATGGTGTCATGTTTTAATGACCCGGTGCAGCTGCTCCCTTAGCTTTAGGGACTATTTTCTTATTCTTGTCAATCTGTTTTGCTGTTGTTGTGCTGTCATGGTGCTTTTCCTTTTTTTTAAACCTGGCAGGCAAAACCAAAGTATCTATTTGATTTATTTGAACTGTCTTTTCTACTCATTGTGAATCGGTTCCTTTCATTCTTAGAGTTTTTCAACATCATAATCAGACTAACTGATAGCTTTTGTGCATTGACTATTTGAAAAATTACTGCAAATTGTTATTTCTGGAAAATCAGCAAGCACTGTATCAATCCAATCCATTTTATTTCTATAGCACATTTAAAAACAACAGAGTTGAACAAGTGCTGGACATCAACAACTATATAAAAAACATAGCATAAATACATGAAAAACAGACAGGACATGAAACAAATGTAAAACACGAGACAATGAAAAACACTTCAGAGTAAGTGGTGTTAAGTTCCTTTTTACTCAATAACCTGATCTGATTATGCCATTCATTTTTTATTTGTTTATGCCTTCTTATTCTTAGTCTAGAAAATACCCTGAATATGCCCACTTACATTTATATTCATGATACCATTGTTGTGACGTGACTACAGAGCCATCCTGGGGACCTCATGTCAATGTAATAATGTGTACCATTAATCCTTACATTCCTAAGTTAATTTCCCAATAATTCTATTACACTTTATTACATTTAGAATAATTAAATGTCTTATTTGCCGTGGTTGTAAGACTGTAGCAAGCGTAAAAGGCTCTTAGCAAAGCAAACCATACTATAGGGCAGGCAGTTCCTTATTGACAAGCTCTTAACATGTTACATAAGCCTAGCTAAAGGGTAGAGTGCTTTATGTAACACATGGTTATTAAAACCTTGACAAAAACCTCTTCAGTATTCAAAAACAGTCACTTTGATAATTATTTCTACAAATGTAAGGACACAAACACAAGGAAGGAACTGTGGGATGTTATCCTTTGCAGACCATTCACATGCAAAACAACCTATATAACACACTACAGGAAAGGGAAATAATAGGGCCTCTTTAAAGATAAAAATAAATGTTGTTCAGAATAAAAAAAGGACCTGATGAATGAAGGTATACTGATGAGGGGTGTGTCATAGGCCATAAAGAGCTCTACAGTTTATAAATAACATTCATGGCTATTGATTGACCTTTTGTGTTTGCCTGTCCCATCATCGAGGTCAGAGGTCAGAGTGTGCAGAAGCCTTAAAGGTGGTCTGGAGAGATTGTCTCGCTGAGATTTATTTCAGTATCACTGCTGTAATATGTCACGTTATGGTTGGAGGTCTTTCAGGGACATGATCCTCAGGCACTGTTTAGACAGGCTCGAGTGACTATGTGAGTGAAAAATAAGTCAAATGACTTTAAGGAAATGTTTTTGGCGAAAGGAAATCCATTATTATTCTAAACTACCTCTGAAGCACTCGGAGAACACCACTTTCAATCCACTCCCATGCATTATGTGAAAGTGGGCTTGAGCTTTCAAACAGCACACATTATGCTTTTAAGCAATCAGAGCAAGTTTGATGATATAAAACGTAAAAGTGCACCCTTTTTGCTTCTTTCACTTCCAGATATCTGTGCTTTCAGGTGTCGTAGTTATAGTCCTCTCACCATTTACCACACCTTTTATATTTTCTGTTATTAAAAGCTTTTAAGAGATAACCCTTATAAGCGTTGGATACATCTTTGTCAGCTGAACCAATCTTTCAGGTCAGCAACAACAAATAAATAAGTCTTCTTGTTTGACAGTCTGAGATGCTCAAAGCACTAAGCACTGAGATCTGCCTCATGGAGTTGTAATTGTAGGTTAACCTCTTTGCATGCTACATCACAACAAGTTTTTCCAGTCCGTTTCTAGAGCTGCCATCATGTAACTCATGTATCATGTATGGCACCATGTCAAAACCAAAAAGTTCTTTAAGTATTAAAGGTCACATGTCATGGCCATTTCCACTGATCATAATTCCATTGTTAAGGTATACTAAAATAGAAAAATACTGTGCAATTTTCCAAACTCACATTGGTTTCGCATACAGCATCTCTGAAAAGTATGTGTATTCAGCAGTATTCACTTTCTCCACTAAACGGCTCGCTGCAGCTCCCTCCCCCCCGCCCCTCCGTGATTTCCTTGTTTAGCGATACACAGCCAAACACAGCCAAACTCAACCTGAACACACACAAAGTCACAGCCGAAATAAAAACAATAAGTGTGGGTTGATATTGAGTAAGAAAAAGGTTTATAGGTTGATAAACGCTGTGAGAATGGGTCTGCAGAGAGAATTTCGCGCGATCCCAACTGTCTTTTATCAGCCTGCAGCACGGAGCAGAAATCCGCAGGGCTGCCTTCACTTATTGTGTGTGTGTGGATTGGTCAATTTGGACCAATCAGCGGGGGCTTAACGTAACGGCTCCGAGGACGTAACATAACGGCTCCGAGGACGTAACATAACGGCTCAACGGATTGGCCCATTTAGTTCCGGGTACGTGCTTTCGTAAGCA
>NW_011339915.1:8961-16038 GCF_000735185.1 Notothenia coriiceps | reverse complement strand
TGTGTGCCTTGGCAGTTTCTCATACCATAATTAGCAGCCATAAAAACACAATTATGAACCTGAGCTATGAATTATTAGCACAATATGTCCTCTTTAAGACAGAGTTCCTAACATTATGTTGTTTCAAGTGTGAGCAAACAAACTTTTCAGTATCTACAACAATTTAGTTCTAATCCTTTCAAAAAATGGGTGACTTGTTTAAATCCATTTAATGAAACGTTTTCATAACAAGTTTTAGTGTATAAAGATTATTGCTGTGTTAATTTCCTTAACGAAAACTATGATTACAAATGTTGATATTTGTATTTATCTTTCCATTTCGAGGTCATGACGAGACGATAACGAGACGGCACCAGCGTAAATGAACCCTAACCCTAACTTAATATTAATGAAGACTACAATTGAATAAAAAGAAAATATATGTTTTGTTTTTACTTGAACCAAAAAAAAAAAGGAAGAAATATTAACAGTTTTTTGTTGGTGAAGGAATACATCATTTGTTATAATACACTGTCAGAACAAAATGACTTAGGGTGACTGCGAGTAACTTACTGAAGTTAAAGGTAATAATAAGAACAACCAGGCTCTGGAGACATATATTTTGCCTTTACTGAAATATTCAATATATTCTGATATCTTAAGAAAGACAAAATATCCACCTAAAATGTTACTGTGAAGTTGTATTTGACTCAGATAAGATATAAATGCCCAGACTTTAAGTCAACTAAAACTGGACTCAACTGCTACCTTATGGAAGGCAACGAATATTCTTCTGGGTCAACACATTCACTCACGTGTTGCTCAGCTCTGGGACCTTGCATTAATGCTCACTGCAGCTCCAATTCAGTCATGGTATAATGTTTTATGCTAAATAACAGTTTAGCATTTAATTTAAATCCATAATTGTTATGGGTTTCCAAAGTAAGGATGCTCCCTCGATGATTTGAATCATCAATCAGGAAAGCCCTGAGTCGGATCTCATTTTGTCGTCTAAATTCAATTTCAGCTGCATCATTGTACATAGATTACCACGGATAACAGCAGCCAATGCTCTCAGTTTTGGGGATAAAAGTAAAAGCCCTTAATATTTTATTCAAATTCAATTGTCATTTGTAAGAGGAAGAATGTGTAACTTCTTCTCACAGAATTTACATAGGCCCGCTTTACAATCCTTATAGTTTCTTGGCTAAAACACAAGGCTATTGTGTGGAATTCTCCTATTTACATATATTAATAAAACCAAGGGAAAGAGCAAGAGAGATAAAGTGTAAGAGAACATTTGCTTCTGTATGCAAATAAAAAAAGGGTCCAGAATTATTTCTGTGTTTGTCTATTCAGTGTTTAATGAGCATCGTTGCATTCTTTGCTGTCTCATCGGTCCAACTTGTAAAGGTCTCTGCTTTTCACTTTTTAGAAAGAGTGGATATTCTCTCTGGGTAAAAGAAGAAGTCCAGTGTCAGCCTTGATGGTGTCAATGACTCCACACTGGGGCTCCTGCATCTCTCTCTGCAGCAGTAGTACATATACATGCTGACCTTGCTAACACCAGAGCTAGCTATAACCATATTAGCCATTCCCCCATCTTATCACATTTTAGTCACGTGTGTTATTTTACACAAGGTTATATCTTATATATATATTATGTGATCATTTCTTACGCCAACTGTCTGATAGAAATTGTTCACTGACTTAAATAAAGAAGGAGTTTGAGAATTAATTATTGTTGTCCTCATAAAATGTGCTATTTTACAGGAAGACAATTCATGTTGACTGAATGTTTTTAAGGCCTTTCTTCAAAGAATAATATTCAGAATCATACTCTTAAAGAATATTTGTTGTTCATGCTGTTAGCACTTTCTTAGAGAAAGGAGTATTATTGAAAGGAATAAAGAGTCAAAATTAGAAGAAGAAGATGTTTTGTTTGGCGTACCCCAAAGAGCATAATGGGTCACCTTTAAGATAGAAATCTCTGCAAAAGGCCACAAAAGAAAATGTTTCAGTTTACAGTAAATTTTCAAATAAACCCTCAGCTGACACAGCCGAGTTAAAACTGAGTAATATGATCACAGGATATGCGTTTACTCCCCGTAAATAACCTGGCAGCAGGAGGGGGTGCACGCCTCTGCTAAGTCAGCACTACAGGAACCGCAATTGCACGAGACAATCACATTTTCCATTTAAATGAAATGTTACCATTATGGAACCAGTGAATCGATGAAAATGCTGCACAGCTCTCAATTTCTCATCAGGGACTTGTTTGTGTGTATGTGTGTGTGTGTGTGTGTGTGTGTGTGTGTGTGTGTGTGTGTGTGTGTGTGTGTGTGTGTGTGTGTGTGTGTGTGTGTGTGTGTGTGTGTGTGTGTGTGTGTGTGTGTGTGTGTGTGTGTGTGTGTGTGTGTGTGTGTGTGTGTGTGTGTCTGCGCCTTCTGGCACGCGGCGACACATGTTTCAGTTCCATTCTCACGAGAGCGACGCCCCGACTGAAGCATCATCTTTTCATTTGACAGTCATTAATCTGTTACAGTTCGTATCTGCAAAACATCAAAGATCAACAGCAATTATTAAAGCGACAAGCTTCCCAAGCACAAATCTGCGAGGCGTCAAAGTGATGGAATTATTTATCATTTTACCTGGGGGAGCCGCTCTGCCTTTTAATGAACACAAGAGGGTTATTGGGGAGTGTGAAATTAAAGAGAGTGCTGTTCTGTTATTTGGTGGTGAAAGAAATGCAGTGATTTGTCAGGGGAGATTTGAAGCCAGCTGGGTGCTGAGATCAATAGTCTTACGATAAGATAACAGAGTGGTATGAAACGCTTTGTTGTTAAAGGCCAAATCTGTCAAAGGGGCCTTTGTAATGAACCAAAGCGCAGCGAGCACCAATGAAAATACAGATAAACCTCGAAAACAAGTCGTCATTAAATGTGGAATACGCATGTCTTTTTCACACTTGAAAACAGTTTCATTTAACAGGATTTTTTCTTTGAATGGTTTTTATTTTTCTGCAGCCTGATGCACTAGCTAAAGGTAGAGTAAGTTATCTCTGAAGTGAGGGTGCCAATTCCACTTAAAGGAGCCCTATTTTGCTAATGTTCATGTTTGTATTCTCTTCCTCCACTCTGACATGTTTAAATGCTTTAATGTTCAAAACGCTCTTTATTTTTCTCACACTGTCTGTTCTGCAGCACCTCTTTTCACCCTCTGCCTGAAACCAGAACCCAGTCTGCTCTGATTGGTAAGCTGGCCGGCTCTGTTGTGATTGGTCAACCACTTAGAGATGTCCCGCCCCTTATCAAAATCACGTATAATGTGTTGGAGGGAAATTGATGTTTTCCCTTAGCAAAAAAAGCTAACGGCTAAAAAAGCTAACGTCAATCACCAAACAACAACAATAAGGTGCCTACAATAAGAAACTAAGGTAAGGTGATGTTGATAACTGTAAAACTTTATAGTGAATATTGCAGAGTGAAACTGTGAACTATACAGTGGTGACTCGTCGTTAGGGGCAGCCCCACCTAGTGTCAACGGAAAGTAATTCAAATAATAATTAAAGAAATATGAAAAAAATATATACCTTTAAATATATTTTAAGATCATGTTTAATCATCTGATTCGTCTCTACATTGCTGTTTTAGTCTGCGTTCTTGTCATTAGTATCTACAGTGTGCATATTGAGCCATTTTGAGCGATGTGGGGCAAGCCCCGATCTAGCCCCTCTCTCTGCTGTCAAAATGAATGGGTGCTGTAAAAACTACACTGCGCATGCTCAGAGTCTTTTTGTATTCAATGTGTAAGGCAAAAAAATTATCACCAGTGGGGCAAAGTGCTGTATTACGTGTGCTGCGAATAGTGTAGTTGTGGAGAGGAGACGAGAGAGAGCAGTTTATAGCGATTCAAATCAGTAAAACGGAAAGAAAATGAAGTTGACCATCTACTTCACCTTTGGTAAGTTCATTTTATGTCATATATTTTGTTGATCTTCTGTGTTTTGCCTATAGGCTATTGCTCTGCTGGATCGATTGATATTGTGACACGGCATTGTTAACATGGCCCTCCAGTGCAGAAATACCCGGATGTTGACAAGCAAGCCTCTATCTCATTTTTGTGGAGAATACGAAGATTTTTTCAGTTCTTGTCAAGCAAATGTATATGTACTACGTATGTTACTAAAGAGGTTTTAGATTGGCCAGTGTCCATGTGAAGTTATCGTCATCTCTCGGCGTGAAAACAGTATTTCCCGTGTCGCCGTTTTCATAGTAACGTGGTTGCTGGGGACGCAGCTCTCGCTGCCGGAAATGAGTATTCTCGTCCGTGTCCGACACATTCTCACTCCCAACTCGTTCTATATGTCAGGATCCCTTGGCGTCCCTATCAACGCAGAGGTGGGCCCTTTAGCGTCGATGTTCAACTATCAGGGAGTCCCATTGAATTGCATAGAGCAACACCCCCACCCCCCCTCTCTCTATCCAATTGGAACCATGGACAGCTAGCCATTTGTTTACGTGTTTAAAAAAGCACCAGAAGCATATATATATATATATATATAAACATCTAAGTTTGTGACGAGAAAGCCTTTGAATCTTGAAATGATATTTGGATGAAGTTGTGGTTCAATGTTTTTCGGCAGCGCAGCACCTCTGCATGCAAGGCACTGATATTTCCAGTGATGGTTAATGATCACTTCACTAGGAGGGCTTGATCAGAACAAATATTCTAACATTAGAAACCCTATCCTCTAAACAGAGTGAAATAAAAATGTAAAACATTTCAGTCAGAGGTCAGCACACTGCTAGAGACGATGGAGAGGGATTATTTAGTACGAGTCAATACATGGGCTTTAGGAAATCCTACCCTACGTGCATTAAAGTTCAGAGTTTCAGTAAGATTCACCAAACTGATAATACAATTCTTTAGAGCAGGAACTTACGGATCACTCTACGTTTCCAAGCGACAACCAGCATGATAGTGACAGCAACAGCAGCAAGAATTAGGACACAGGGGAGGACAATTTTCCGGCCATCGTTCCTCTTCTCTGCAGCATCTGAAGGAATATCACACACAGTTGAGATTTGAGGAAAACCCTCAGAAAAAGTCATGCTTTTGATCTGCTTTAGAGGCTGAAACTCAGGACAAATAAATACTAAAATTTTTGTCAAATCGAACTGATGCCGGGGCACCAGATAGCAAATCGTACGCAGCTAATAATCTTTTTTATATGCAGTTTATTCCAATGATCCAAAGCACAATGAACAACAACCTTTACCTACTTCCTCCCTGCTGCCTTCCCTGGTAAAGAAGATACTATGCCCTTTCTGGTTTAGTAATCCCACCTCTGCCTGTCTCCAATCAATTCCTAAATAACCCGGTCTAAATTACCTAGTGCCCAAAGCGGCCTTCAAAATAAAAGCATGAACAACTACTCTGATTACCTTAAATAATGACACGAAATAAATTATTCATTTACTTTAAAACAAAACACAGCAAGATAATAAATCAATGAAAACCTCCAACATGATTTATATCTTTCTGAAGACAGACTGGTATCTATTTCTTAAAAACCGGTCAATTCTTTTTATTTTTGTTCTCAGAAACCACGTGAAGCTGCTATTTTAAATATTTAAACTTAGTGTTGGAGTGGTTTGTTTTTACCTTAAGTTGTGTCATGTGATAACTGCTTCTTGATAGATGATCAGATGTACTGTGATATCAGATCTTAGAGATATTGCTCGCCCTAAATCTATAGTGCGAGGCTCCGACATTCATGTTGAGTAAGAAGTGAATCAGAGGCAATTTGAATGCAATAATTAAAGAGACCTTGACCAGGATCTCCTTCAGCTGGAGGGCCAGGTGATGTGCTGGAGTCGTTTCTCTTGTTCCTCGTCTGCTCGTCTCTGGGTGCTGTTAAAGTAAAATAAAAAGACAAAAATGTTCTTAGAACTCGGAGAAAAACCCCAGAACAAAATGTGTTCTTTAAAGCTGTGTGTGTGTCCATCTGCCCCGAGATGTGAAACGTTAAAAACATAGATACATGTAGTTAAAGAAAATTAATTAGTGAGAAAAGTCCATTTTTAACAGGTGCCTTTAAATTATACTCGTCACAGTATAAAAATTCAGCAATATCTTAATAATTGCTGACATCGGGCTGATTCGTCGGTGCGTCCCTAATAATAAGGAAGTTAAAAATAACCGGAACACGGTACGGACAGTCTCAGTGTTTAAAGACTGCTTAGGGGAAAATTAAATGGGAAGAACTTTAACACTAACCGGACAGTAAGCACTCTGACGTCATTTTATATGTCCAAATCTGACATGTTAAATGTTGGGAAAATCCTGAATGTCCTCTTTCAATCTGAGAGTAACATGCTAACAAAGGTATCCCAACTGTATCTGTGAACATGACAGGATGTGTGATTACCTAGAAGAGCATCAGGACTGTTTGAGGCATATGATAGCTATGTGATTAACATGATGATTCAGCCTCTATGGAGAGAGACATGTGACAAGCATGATCATTTCTGACGTGGAGCTAATCTGAAGTAAACATTGAATACTGCTTTCTATTCCTCCATCTTGTGACTGTGTAACTCCCTCTCTTGGATATCAGCATGTGAAGGACACTGTTCAGGAACTAGTTGATGCTCTGTGTGTGATGACTACTTCCATTCTTGAGAGGATCACAGATACATGGATCCTGAGGTTGAAGCTAAAGTCGGGGACCAGTGATATTTTTCTAACATTAAGTTTCCGTATTGAACTCAGTGTGCTTACCAACGATGAGTTCGACAGAACACTTCAACTCCAAAGGGTCGTCGTGGCCTGCAAGCTTTCCAATGACGACACCTTCGTAGTTTCCGCTGTCAGACGGAGTCACATTGAAGATGTTCACCAGCAGGATTCCTCTGGCCAGGTCCTCCAGGTTCACAGAAGTCCTGAGTTTGAATTGAGCATCTGCTGCGTCAGGATCAATCCATCCTTTATTTCGAGAGAAGATGACAGTCTTGGTGTCGTTAACTTTCCAGTCCAATGCTTTAGGGGTGAAGTTTTCGGGGCGATTGAAGCGACACCAGACTGCAGCGTTTT
>NW_011339915.1:0-8921 GCF_000735185.1 Notothenia coriiceps | reverse complement strand
TCAGACTTATAGAAATAATAAACATGGTGAAAAATTAATAAACACCCGAGCGTGTATATGGTTTATCTCTGATTGTACATGTGACGTTATTTCTAGTTTACAATGTTCACTTTAATTGTTTCTTGGGAAAAAATAAATAGTTTGTCATTTAATTATGTTAGAATGTTTGAACACTAAACCTTTTAAACAATATAAATGTACAAAGAAACCTTTTTATTATAACATTTACTACATGAAACTTCTTAATTAAATGTAGTACGTTGTGGTAAAATTGGCCAAGTTGACGTACTGAATACAGTTTAATGGTTCTAACCGGTAACTTAGGACTATCGCCGGAGGCCAAGTCCATTCAGAAGGGATAGAAGCCAAAATGTCGTTGACGTCCGCGCCTGAGACTTAAAAACCGGCTCCATGTGGGCGTCGTGGTCTGACCAGCTATTAAACATTATAGTATGAAGGTATTCATTTTTTTCATATGTCTAATATTTATTATAAACCTTTTTTTATTTACAATATGTTACCAAATGTTTACCGAATATTGTACTATAAACCATAAAATGAAACATGGTTTATTTATACTCCAACATTGTCTGATGACTGTCTTAGTATCTGGGCGAGAATATTAAAGGAGTACACATCAACAAAGAAAAAGGGTTCGTATTGTAACTTTGAACGTTATGTGTTTTTTTTATTTTCGTTCGAACAAAAAATGACGAACTTTCTCAAATTACATTTTCAGGACAATTTACAGGTGGCCTTACTTATTCGACTTCAACTTGTATATATTTCAGTCACTAGGCAAGTTCACTGTACTCTGGTGACATTTAGCTCAAGCTGGCATAACACCTGCGTAACTTAATTCTGACACGAGTTTTGTGCACAATCTTCCAGCACCCATGATCAATGTTTATAGCAATCAGGAAACATTCACAGCTCAAAAGTGTTTTTAAATTCTTAGGGCTTTAATTCAGCTTCTCTACTAATGATAGTAATATCTTTAATGCTAATCTGATCAACCAGAAGAAAGTAGAACCTGGATGTTGGAACACTGTGCCTACTGGTTCAGTAGAAGTGCATTGCACGAAATGTAGGTCCCGACACCCCACCAACAAGCACAGACATAAACAGCAGAATGTAATGTATTAGGCAATAATATCAGTGATATGAGTGAGTAGAAACAATCACCACAAAAGAAAAATGTATAATATTGATGGCTGATCACCAGAGGATTCAATAACCAGTTTGACAGTCTGCCAGGTATTATGTTAATACAGTATATAAGCATAGAGATATTGTCAATTTTATTTGAAGTACACTATTATGAAGTATCACCCATAGATACAAGAAAAGTTTTTGTACGAAATTAAAAGGAGCTGTTTACACAAGATAAGAACCACACCACAAAAGAAAGCAGGAATCTTATTTCAAAGCAAAGATTAAAGATAGTCTAGTAAACACTGTTACTGGTTAATGAACCGACACCTGTGCCTACGCACTGCCTCATCTTTATCGGGGTGGTCCATCTCTGAGGCCAAAGGTTGTGGTTCTTGGTTACGGACTTCTTGGATGGACTCTCTCAAGTTCTGTGGCGAGTCAGAATAGGCTTGCAGAAGATCTTCAAGAATGTTTGTTGTGTACTCTGAAAATAATAGAATAGTTTAGCAGGGTCGGAATGCTCATGTGTTACTGTATTGGTAAATTGGTATATTAAAATCTGTCCCCTATCTAAACTTTCTATATTTTGCTGGTGTCTTTTCCTTGCGTACTGAATGTTGACCCTTTTTGAACTTTGGGAAACTGATTGTGAAACGCTCTTGGCCCTCTCGAGTCACAGCCTGTAGTCTTGCACTGTTTTCGTTGTAGTGTAGTGCTGCCAAGTAGTACCTGAAATAAATATTTACAACGATTATTTCTTATGTAGACTGAACAATTACAGAAAATATAGAATCAAAGTATCCCTAAAACACAATTAAAAGAAATCCATTTAGTACAAGGCTATCATTAGTTACCTAGCAAGCTGACAGAGCCACATGAATCCTGTATGCTTCGGTGCAAAGCGAATGATTAAACTATGGAATGCTTCCAGAGATGATGTTTGGTATGTACTCGAGATCTTCTTGATGTCCTTAAGTACATGGGGATTGGTTAAGATGTCATTCAGCAGCTCACCTGGCTTAGATCCTGCAATAAATAGTTTACATTTTTAGGGAAAGAGATTAACACCAGGACTGCTGCCTGGGTAGGTGGCTTTCTGATTTGGCAACTAAATTTGACTCTTAATTTTGCCTTTTAAATTATTCCAGTATGTGCAAAAAAAAAATCCATGTACCTGGTCACACATGGGGTATATCTCGGTATCATGCTCATGTATGTCTTGCACATGGTTAGCAACAGACTTCCACTTTTCCCCTAACAAGTCAGCCTGCCCTTCTGGAACTGTCCCTGCGACATAGTACATATGGTGAATGATCGATTTCTTCCACAAACCAACATCTTCACAACCCTTCTTTTTGGAGAGGGCATCGATCTTTTTACCAAGATTAAATTAATTACCAACATACATGTAGCAAATAAGCATATATATACACAACACAACACAAATGTACAATATTCTAATAAATTCAGTTCTACTTCCATAATTAGCACACAAATTCACACCTTTCGCTATATGCCATGCATCGAAGTGATGTTTCAGCTCTGCTGTGTGGGGGTTGTGTGGAGTTTCTTCTCTCAGGTACTTTGCAATAGATTTGTGCCGGTCAGTTACCATAGATGCGACATCCAGCTCATGCGTCTCGGTCAGGAGTGTCAGACACCTCTTCAAGCCCTCGAGCTCACAAGCATTGCTGCTGGTTACCTCATTGCTCTGAATAACGACATAAACATTGGTAATATGTCATCATTGTCCTATACTGTATTTGTATGGTGGTTTCATACCTTGCATTCATTATTATTAAGTTAGAAGTGTGGTAAATTGTACTGTACCATGTACAAGAATATTACTACATGTACTTAATTCACTAACTATTTACCTGGACTAGTTGGGTATCCAGCACTTTGTTGATCCTTTGTTCGATCACCGTGTAGCCTCCATATTTGGCCGAGTGGCCAGGGCTGTCACAACGACCATCCCCTGTCAGATGTATGCCACCTTCCATGCCTTTGAGTCTCTCCACAAGACTCGTCTGTTCTGTTTGCCAGGCGTTGACTATATGGGATGATGTAGGATGATTGATGACGATGGTAGGTATTGCGGCTAATCCTGCAAACTTTCATGATGTCAAACACCCTTAGAGTCTGGGAGGGTAGACTTCCTGACAACAAAATTGATGCCGACATGATCAGATTTCCAACAGGAAGTTGATTGAGAAATGGCTGGCTGTTCCATACTCTTGTGTATTTACAGTTTCCACATTTCTGCCTGATCTGCACTAAACTGCCAATGTTGTTAACAACCTCGCTAGAACTTGATCCAGCACAAATTGGGCAGTACTGGAACAGCTCCAACAAATTGGCCTCAAAGACGAAATACTTCTTGTCTTGTGCATATTTCCTGGGGCATTTGTGCAAAAGTTCTTCTTGCCTTTGTCTGGAAGCAAACAACTTTATCAATGATGTGTTTTGTTACAAGTACATTAATGTAAATCTGGTTATATTAATTTTCATTACCTTCTAACTAAACTATGGTATGTTCACACAAACTAACCTATCTTCTTCACATATCTCCTCCTCTTTTTCCTGTAATGCCTCATCAATCGACAGCTCCGAAGGCTTGTAGTCAGAGTCATCTTTGATGGGTGTCTGATCAGCGTCGAATACAAGTGTAGCACAACCTTTCTTTGGTGTTGACACTGTTGGTGTAGATGCACTTTCTTGCTCTTCATACTGTGTACATGCATCAACCATGATAACTGGATCTGTTGAGGTCCCTGTAAATTGGAAATGATAGTAACCATAACATTGTCCAACACATGGAATGTCAAAAGTGATACTGAGACACATGATAACAACAATTCACCAATCTATATTTTGTAACTGTTTTCTTCTGTACCTTTGCTTCTATAGTAAGGTCTTGTTCGAGTTGAGCACTGTGTGCTTGCCTCAGATCTATGTGGCAATGTGCTTTCAGTCACCGAAGCTGCAGCAGGATCTTCTGGCAAATTAGATTCCATATAAACATCTGAGTCGCTCGAGACATGATCCTGTTCTGTCAGCAACTGGAACCAAAAACAAACAGTTAAAAACACCTAACAATTTCAGGGATGGATCCTGCAGCAATCATGTTGGTCTCAAAACGTTTAGCTTTTAATGAGACAGACATATGCACACAAGCTAATTCTATTTTATTTAGGCACACATCTTAACAACTCAAATTCTTACTATTTATGTATGTTTCCCCAGAAATGGGTTGAATAACTTAAAATCACACTTTTATCATAGGCCCCACAAATACAGCACACCAAACTCTCATAGATCTACATTTGTTTTCAGTCTAAAACAAAACAAAACATATTAATTTGATATAAATGAAATAACACATACCCTTGCCACCTCTAATTTGGAAACAGCCCTTCTAGGATGTGGGCATATTTCACTTGTTTTAGTTTTTTTGCCTGACGAAGTGAAGAAACTGTCAACATTGCTGGCAGTCGTTACCGACGAACATGCAGCAGATCTGGCTCTCTTTGTGCCTGATGCTTTTGGAGTTTCGGCCGGTCTTTCAGGGTTTATGGTGGGTACAGCATCTAACTTAAGCGTTTTTTTTGTCTTGTAGCCTAATTCCACCATCAAAGCTCCTTCAAAACTGTCTGGGGTGAAATGGCTACCACAGCTTGTGATTTCTCGCGCGGCGGATGAAAGTACGCTCTTTTGGTCTGTACAAAACGGATCCACTGACGTCTAACAGTCGTGTTTTTCGGAAATTCGTGTACACTGTGACCTGACAGGCTTGAATTACCACAAAACTGAACTACACATCGCTTCACCATCATGAATTGTTGGATAAAAAAAGTTTAGCGAGGTCCGGTTACACACATGTTGAGCGAAAATAGCGGAAGGATACAAAACAAACAATCCAGACGAGCCTGGTGTTTGCCACGTGTGACGTCACACAGCTGGGTTAATGGCTGGCAAGCTTTTTGCTACCGGAGCGGAATAACACGGGAAAGTGGCACACATTTCATGTTATTTGGGGGGTATTTATGGAAAGAATCATTGATGTTGATATGTCAAATGAAAAAGTGGAAAGTGATGAAGCGATTTATTAACACAGAATAACGTTTATTTTGGACATTACATGGACTTTAATGCTAGATCTTATAATAGCACTTTAATTTACATTGTTTCAGCACACATACTGATTACAGTTGCAAAGAATAGACAATTGCTATTCAGGGGAGGGGTTTAGGGAATTGTCAATTTAATATCCAATCAGGTGATCTAAGACACATGCAAAACACTTATGGTTGGCAGTCTTCTTTCTGTCTTCCCTTAGTTTGAAAGTTATTGAAGTTATGGAAATATACAGGCTGTATTTCACAAACGGAGATACAGATAAAATGACCTGCTGGCAACAGATTAGCTAAATAAAAAGAGAAACAGAAATTCCTTCTTTACAAGTGTGTCGTCCAGCACTTTTGTTAATACTATATTATAGTGCTCTGTTAACATGCAAATGAAAGAGCATAAAGATGAAACAACGAATAAGTAGGGTTAGAAAAGCGTAATAAGTAAAATGTTTATTTATAATAGTTTGCCAGTTTATTCTATCATGATTACGTAACAATTTCATCTGTGAGGTACTGTGTATTACTTTGTACTATAGTTCCAGTGGCGTTTTTATATGTACAAAAGTGGGGGGGGTTCGCTCTATGCAAGTCAATGGGACTCCCTGATAGTTGAAAATCGACGCTAAAGGACCCCCCACTACGTTGATAGTGACACCAAGGGATCCTGACATATAGGACGAGTTGGGAGTGAGAATACTAATTTCCGGCAGCGAGAGCTGCGTCCCTAGCAACCACGTTACTATGAAAACGCCGACACGGGAAATACTGTTTTCNAGTTTGCAACCTACTGACCAGACAGAAGACACCGACGAGAAACCAAGGTGCATTATTAGCCACCCAGGCTTTAGAGAAGGCTGTCTCAGTGTTTGGACACTGAAGTGTCCAAACACTGAGACAGCCTTCTCTAAAGCCTGGGTGGCTAATAATGCACCTTGGTTTCTCGTCGGTGTCTTCTGTCTGGTCAGTAGGTTGCAAACTGTCTATTTGTTCCATCACCTGCCAGATCTCTCTGCAGCATACGCATTCATCTGCAGTGGGCATGCTTTCACAGCATTGACATGTACACCTGAATATTGTACATAACATTAAAAAAAAACAATATCTGACGGACGTGTGAGGAACAGATGACAAATTAAGATCGACATTTAGTGCAGGTCAAATTAAATAAAACAGAATTTACCATTCAGTATTGCCGACTCGAGTCTCGCCGGCTGCGGAACCCGCTTCTCTTTCACAAGTTTCTGCCTCGTTGTTCGATTGCCGGGCAGGAGGCTCGTACTGATAAGGCAAGATGCCTTGAAGTGAAAGGCTAGCTGGTTCACTCTCTACTTCTGTAACTGAATCCAGATAACCCACCGAATCTGAGCTTGAATGATCGCTGTCGCTGTCTGAAGTTGTCGCGTTGCTTGCCATTTGGACTGATTTTATAAAATGTCAATGTTTGCCACGTGTGACGTCACCGCTCGTTCGGGAGTGATCGGGGGCGTACTCGACAAACTTCGGAACCAACATCGGTTTTTAACGTATATGTCATTTAATTATGACCAAACTTTAAACATTTTTATTTATTTTTATTCTGGTGATATCTAAACTACATGTTAAAAAACACCTGTGTTAGATGCATTACATGGCCTTTAAACGTTTTTGCTGTAACATAATTCCATTCAGACCTTCAGACCTACATTAAAAATCCTATCAGCATCACTGTATACCTGTAAATACACCACTTAAAAAAGCAGTATGGGGATGGATGCAGCAGGAAAGCTATCAATTATCTAATACTGACAGTGTTTAAATGTGTGTACACTAAAAAGTATAAGGTTATTAAATGTAACTGAACATAACACAGTATATGACACTAAATATGACTTACAGGCAAATGTTTCCAAGGCACAAACAGGAAAGAGAGGAAAGGGTAGCTGGAGATGCAGGTAACCACGTAACCAAAAGGCTTTCAAGCCATTTTAATAGTTTCCAAAATGTAGTTTACAACTTCCTAGTACATCATGTGATTCCATTGAGCCCAACATTACTTTTCCCGTAGACTTACAGTATATTGGGAAAGGAACGTATGAAGATTGGCTGATATTTCCTTCAGGTAAAACCTTTAACTACCAGAACAACAACTTTATTGAAACTGTTGTTGAGTTCAAAGTTGTAAAATATACTAATAGCCAAATTGGGTATTGTTAACCTGCCACTTTTCATGTGTAAAAGCCAAAAAGTCAGGGTTAATTTGGGTTGTATTCTAACATACATGCATGTACACAACAACTTAAGCCTTTCCTGATTGCCATCTCTGAACTATGACCTGGCTATGTCACATGACTAAATCAACCAATGAAATCAAAAGTAGGAAATAAACAAGAAAATAAACAATGACTCCCAAATGACCACTAGGGGAAGAAAGTACTAAAAACAGAACATGACTGTTATTTTTGTAAAATGCAAATGTAATGCAAAAGGATTGACATGCGTAGTTTCAAACAATTTAATTAAATGTATAACTCCACTGTACACTGTTTGACTACACACATACATATCCAGTCCCTCACATTAACAATTTCACACTGTCTGTTGGCTATGCATTTTACCACCAATCCTTCTTCCAAACATCACCACCACCACCATAATAAAGGAGGGAGATTTTGACACATTTGTTGACTGACATTTTTCCAGCAATAAAAGCAGCTGTTTAGCATATTTTAATGAATCACGTGCTGTCTGCATCTGCTCCCTGCTTTGCAACTTTTAAATATGTGGCATACAGTATGCTTCCAATGGAGAAACTCCTGAAGGGTAGAGTTGAAAGGATAAATCGCACAAAATCTGTATGTTTGTCTCTTTGCTTAACATGAGGCTATGGTTAAAGCTAGACATGTACATGGTTACTTACAAGAGAGAGCAGTTTCGTTAAAGAAGAAAAATATCCACAGAAATGTCCTATAAAAGTTATTTTCTTTTGCTCTCAATGTTCTTATATATAAGTTACCAAATAATGGAAAAATGTAAAGTTTAGCTTATACCCACTTGGTAGAGCTGACGTTCCAGTTACCACGGTTCAAATCCGGCCTGGGACCATTTGCCACGTGTTGTCCCCTTTGTTTCCCCCGCAGTTCAATAAAGGCTGGAAAAAAACTCTAAAAACGTATTAAAATAGTTATAGTTAAGCTTTACATTAGGTCTGAATGCAACCAAGTATGTAGTGCTGTCAATTGATACAAATGTAATTGCGTTAATCACAATAATTAAAGGTGGGGTAGGTAATTTTGGAGAAACCGGCTCGAGTGAGCTAGAATTTGAAAATACACAACCGGAAAAAATCTGCCAGAGCCCCTCCTCCAACACACACGAACGTGCACATGACCAATGAGGACACGGGATAAGTTTGTGCACAGATGGAAGGCAGGTATGCCATCCAGTTATTTTAGCTGGGCCGGCTAAAATGATTGGTCGTGCTTTTTACAGTGCCACGGCTTCCACAGATGAAATGTTTTTATGTATTTATTGTCAAAGCATTTAATATATTCATTTCTATCGGGATGTTAAGAGCATTCCATGAAATATAACAAAAAGTGTTTCTGAAATAAATTACATACCCCACCTGTAAGCACAAGTTTGAAATACTACTTT
>NW_011339914.1:0-4478 GCF_000735185.1 Notothenia coriiceps | reverse complement strand
TTGATGTAGAAGAGACATGAAGAAGAGGGGACACATGTTGATGTAGAAGAGACATGAAGAAGAGGGGACACATGTTGACGTAGAAGAGGGACACATGTTGATTAGAAGAGACATGAAGAAGAGGGGACAGATGTTGATGTAGAAGAGACATGAAGAAGAGGGGACACATGTTGATGTAGAAGAGACATGAAGAAGAGGGGACACATGTTGATGTAGAAGAGACATGAAGAAGAGGGGACACATGTTGATGTAGAAGAGACATGAAGAAGAGGGGACACATGTTGATGTAGAAGAGACATGGAGAAGAGAGGACACATGTTGAGGAAGAAGAGACATGAAGAAGAGGGGACACATGTTGACGTAGAAGAGACATGGAGAAGTGGATTTTGTATAATAGGTGACCTTTAAGGCTGTTAGCTCCAGGGGTTTAGCTGAAGTCCCTAACCAGTATAACCAGTGTGTGATTAGATCCTGCTGTTCCTTCCTGTGGACACCCCCCCTCCTCTAATAGGAATGTACTGAATGCTGTGTGTGTGGTGTGTGTGTATTGAAATGGAATGATCACAATGTGCTCTTCAATATCTGTCTCTCTCTCTGCAGAACTAAGTACATTAAAGGTCTCCTATTATACTATTTTAGGCATATATTATAGGTCTCAGATATATACAAATATATAAAAAACATGTGTATGAAGTGTTTTGCTCAAAATACCAAACAGATAATGCATTTTAGACATCCCTCATATCGCTCTGTTTCAGCCCCTGTTACTAAAGTAATGATTCTGGGTCAGTAGCTAAATGTTGCCGTGATGAAACGCCATATCATGCATTGTTTCTGATAGCAACGTTTCTGATAGGCCAGTGGGTGTAAAGCCCGCCCACATTTCAGATATTACGTCATATCGGACGCAAATCTGGATCAGCTCCGTTGTTCCCCGTTTTTAGAGATGTGGGTACGGAGGACAAGAGAGAGGGTTTTATTTCCTGACACTTAGTGAGTCTCCTGACACACCGGAGACACATATTTATATATCAAAGACATCAACAAGTGCAGTTTTCATGATAGGACACCTTTGATATCTGTTTGAAATTTAATTTAATTTTTTCCTAAAAATTCTGACTTTCTCAAAAATCTGACTTTTTTCCTACAAATTCTGACTCTTTCTCAAAATTCTGAGTTTTTCTCAGTATCTCAAAATTCTGACTTTTTCTCAAAATCTCTCAATTCGGACTTTCTCTCAAAATTTCGGACTTTTTCTCAAAATTTCAAAATTCTGACTTTTTCTCAAAATTTTGACTTTTTTCCTTAAAATTCTGACATTTTCTCAAAATTCTGACTTTTTTTCAAAATTCTGAATTTTTTCCTTAAAAAAATCAGATTTTTTCTCAACATTTTGACTTTTTTCCTACAAATTCAGACTTTTTCTCAGAATCTCAAAATTCTGACTTTTTCTCAGAATCTCAAAATTCTGACTTTTCCTCAAAATCTGGAAGTAGTCATCACATACAGAGCATCAACTAGGGGTGAAGTGTCTCAGGGACACAACGGGGTTTGAACCTGTGACCCCCTGATCCTAACACCTACGCACAACCCACTGCACCACACGCCTCCCACATACAGAGCATCAACTAGTTCCTTCACATGCTGATATCCAAGAGAGGGAGTTACTCAGTCACAAGATGGAGGAATATAATAAACATTACCTGTCTCTCTCTCTCTGCAGATTTTCCTGATGTCGGTCACAGTGTTTCCCGTTCGGTTGCTGCTCGTCTCCTCCCTCATGTTTCTGGGCTGGCCGTTCGCCTTCATAGCCTCCATGGGACGCTCCGATTATATCATGGAGCCTCAGTCGTGGTGGAGAAGGTGTGTGTGTGTGTGTGTGTAAAGTGTTTAAATTATACTATGACATTTAAACACCTGAACTTTTTAAAGAACCTCCTTCCAAGATAAGATAGGACTTTATTTATCCCGAAGGAAATTGTTGTGCCAGAGTTACACAAATACAATACACATCATATTCTAAAAATGAAATAACCATAAAAATAAAAGCAATATTCTTTCAGTCACGGTTGCTTACAAATACTGAAACATAAAACCAGAACACAATGAAAAGTCTTCTTCATACTGTCTAACTACGCTTTCTTTATACATTATTATGTGCTCCTCAGGTTTGTAGATGTGTGTCTTCGAGCCATCATGCGGGCCTTGTGGTTTTGTTCAGGTTTCCATTGGATAAAAGTGAAAGGAGAGCGAGCGAAACCTTCAGAAGTTCCAATTCTCACGATGGCCCCTCACTCCTCTTACTTTGATGCCATCCCGGTCACCATGAACATGTGCTCCATCGTCACCAAACTGGAGAGCAGGAGCATTCCCGTCTGGGGAAGTGAGTGATTCTCCATTTTCAGAATCTGTTCGAAAAATATCACTCACCGGCTTGAGCTTGAATCTCAGGATCCATGTATCTGTGATCCTCTCCAGAATGGAAGTAGTCATCACATACAGAGCATCAACTAGTTCCTGAACAGTGTCCTTCACATGCTGATATCCAAGAGAGGGAGTTACAGTCACAAGATGGAGGACTGCCGCTTCTTGTTATCATACATCCTGTCATGAACAAAATACTGATTTTTTTCTCAAAATTTGGACTTTTTCTCAAATTCTTGAAAAATTATGATTTTTTTCCTCAAAATTATGATTTATTTTCTCATATCAAAATTTGGACTTTTTCTCAAAATTGTGATTTTTTTCTCAACATCAAAATTCAGAATTTTTCTCAAAATATCAAAATTCTGACTTTTTCTCAAAAATCTCAAAATTAGGACTTTTTCTCAAAATTAGGACTTTTTCTCAAAATCATGAATTTTTCTCAAAATCATGAATTTTATTCAAAATCTAAAAATTATGACTTTTTCTAAAAATCTCAAAAATTAGGACTTTTCCTCAAAATTAGAATTTTTTCTCAAAATCAGGACTTTTTCTCAAAATTCGGACTTTTTCTCAAAATCTCAAAGATTATGACTTTTCCTAAAAATTATTACTTTTTCTCAAAATCTCAGAATTATTACTTTTTCTCAAAATCTCAAAATTCGGACTTTTTCTAAAAATCTAAACAATTATGACTTTTTCTCAAAATTATGACTTTTTCTCAAAATTATGACTTTTTCTCAAAATCTCAAAAATTAGGACTTTTTCTCAAAATTAGGACTTTTTCTCAAAATCTCAAAATCATGACTTTTTCTGAATACTAAAACGTTTTAATAGTCCCTGGTCACCGGCTTGAGCTTGAATCTCAGGATCCATGTATCTGTGATCCTCTCCAGAATGGAAGTAGTCATCACATACAGAGCATCAACTAGTTCCTGAACAGTGTCCTTCACATGCTGATATCCAAGAGAGGGAGTTCCACAGTCCCAAGATGGAGGAATAGAAAGCAGTATTCAATGTTTACTTCAGATTAGCTCCACGTCAGAAATGATCATGCTTGTCATATGTCTCTCTCCATAGAGGCTGAATCATCATGTTAATCACATAGCTATCATATGCCTCAAACAGTCCTGATGCTCTTCTAGGTAATCACACATCCTGTCATGTTCACAGCTACAGTTGGGATACCTTTGTTATCATGTGACTCTAATGTTGGAAGAGGACATTTAGGATTTTCCCATCAGTATCAGAATACCTCTATTCGTCCCGCAGAGGGGAACTTTACTTTGTTACAGCAGAAAAGAACCAAAGACAGCTAACAGTTAACTAAGAAGCATGTATAAAACAAAAAGTAAAAGTAGAAGTACTCAGGTCTTGTTGTTGACAGCCAGGTTTCCTTTCAGTCTCTGGCTCTGCTGTGTTTTTCCTCTCTTGTTCTGACATCTAAAATCTTCCTCCAGCTCTGATCAGCTACATCAGGCCGGTGTTCGTGTTTCGCTCGGATCAAGCCTCCAGAAGAAAGACTGTGGAGGAGATCAAGAGGAGAGCCAATTCTGGAGGGGAGTGGCCCCAGGTAATCAATCCAACTTTATTTATACAGCACATTTAGAGTTGACCAAAGTGCTCTACATCGATAAATATATAAAAAGCAGCATAAATACATTTAGACAAAACCGATAGGACCAAAAAACAAATGTAAACGCACAAGACAATAAAACCACGGATTGAACATTTTAAAACACAACAAAATAGAAAACCAAGGTACCAACTTGGACATCGAACAACTGATCTAATGTCAGGTTCAAAATAATGAGTGAGATCAACATTGTGTGTTTATGTACCCTGATGTGTGACATGTACTTGTTTCAGATCATGATATTCCCAGAGGGAACGTGCACCAACAGGTCGGGGCTCATCTTGTACAAAGCTGGTATGTGTTCAAACCCCTTCTGGTTTCAAGAGATGGCAAAAGTAAACACATTCTAAAAATACTCTGGTAGAAGTAGAAGTACTGACTGAACTTCTTTACTCAAGTAAAAGTGAAGAAGTATGGG
>NW_011339913.1:0-3965 GCF_000735185.1 Notothenia coriiceps | reverse complement strand
TCTACGGGACAGTTTTGAGATTTCTTCAAATGCCGTTGCCATGGCAACACAATACTCGCCATGAAACACGGTTTTCTCATAACTTCAGTGAAAATGCTCCAAATGGCCCAAAACTTCACAGGTTTGTTAACAATGCAGCCATCAACACATCTAAGCGTATTATGGGATGTCATCAAATGCCGTTGGTATGGCGACAGCTCATTCGCCATCAAGTTAGTTCAAAGGTTTGCATTTCAAATATTCTGCTGCTTTTCCAAGCCTTTTTACTTTCTTTTCTTCTCTCATCACACATTCAAGCCCCCAGTGTTCATGTATCATTTCAATCTAAATTCTTCACTTTCCTTTTACACATTACATTTCAGCATAGCAGTTTAGCATCAACTTTTCAGCATAAAGCATTCCCACTAGCAATTTCTTCAGGAATTGCATTCTCTAGTTATTATTATTATTATTCCCTATGCG
Source organism: Notothenia coriiceps (assembly GCF_000735185.1). Taxonomy (NCBI): domain Eukaryota; kingdom Metazoa; phylum Chordata; class Actinopteri; order Perciformes; family Nototheniidae; genus Notothenia; species Notothenia coriiceps. The sequence continues at coordinate 3,503 of NW_011339913.1, read as the reverse complement.
TGCCACCTGCAGATCCACTTGGGAGACATTTGTTTTTGTTTTTCACAAAGGCATCCCTGAGGGTCTTCCATCTCGCCTTGCAAACATCGACTGAAATAAAGAATAGATTCAGATGAATAAAATGATTTCACACATTTTTCTTTGCTTGTTTTTCCCTTCACAGAGACTTGGCTTCCGGGGACTCACTGATCAGCCTAGCATTCAGCTATCGGCTAGGATGCACTACTGTGACAAACTCTCGGTTCCTACCCAGGCCAACAGAAGACACATGGAGGGAGGTCGCACAATGCTTCTGGGAAAAATGGAATTTCCCAAATTGCCTGGGAGCAATAGATGGAAGACATATTGTCATCCAAGCACCACCACGGTCTGGGAGTCAGTACAGTAGTCAACTACAAGAAGAAATTTTCCATAGTGCTTATGGCACGTGTTGATGCTGACTACAGGTTCCGAGTCATTCAAGTGGGGGACTTCGGAAGAACAAGTGATTGTGGGACGTATGCCGGATCGAAACTCTTCATGTTCCAACCAGTACCTCTCTACCTGATGCTGCTCACCTGGGTGAGATGCCATTCGTCATGGGGGGTGACACAGCTTTCCCACTCAAGCCATACCTCATGAGAACATACCCCGGAAAGAACCTCACTCATCAAAAGAGGATTTTCAACTACAGACTGTCAAGAGCATGGATGGTGGTGGAAAAATGTCTTCTGCATTCTGGCCTCCAGGTGGAGAATCTTCCATCGCCGTATCAACCTGCACCCGAAAAACGTGGACACGCTTGTGGTGGCTGGATGCATCCTTCACAACTTCCTGCTTGCCCCTAGTTGAAACCAGAGGTTGCTAGATGAGGAAGAGCAGCAGGGGAGAAACATGGCACCGGTGAGAAACATGGGAGGAAACAGGGCATCAACAGAGGCCTGTGATGTGAGGGAGGCTTTCTGCACCTTCTTCAACTCTCCTGAGGGTTGTGTGACTTGGCAGGACAGGATGGTGTGATTACTGGAACACAATAGTATTACACCGCCAAATCGATTGAACATGTGTTATTTTTCATTCCAGAAAATTATAAAAAGCAAAAAAGTTATTGTACTACCATATTTATTTTCAAATAAATAGTTTTGTCTGACAAATTACTGACAAATGATCCTTGTCTGTCCTCACAATTTATCTTCAGACTAGAAATGCAAGGACCACAACAGCATACTGTATTTAAACATCGTTGACAGTACTTTGTGTAGTTGTTATAACATTATACTCACATAGCTAAGTGAAGTTCTTTCAATGATGTAAAAAAATCTCAATTAAAATGTAGTAGCCCTAGATTTGATTAATTACTGTACTATTGTACAATGGCGCTTGTGCATACTTGAGAAGTACCATTTCCTGTTTTATTTCTACTACAATACACCTCCAGAGGGAAATATTATTTTCTTCATTTTTCGGACAGCTATACTTTGCAGATTAAGATTAATAAAAAACTATTGTAATACAAAGATATATCATTATAATAGGTTAACACAAAACTGTATTGATCCCTGGGCGAAATTAACAAGCTAAAGTATAGTTAAAAAAACAATATATATAAAATATAATATATAAATATATGTATACACATACAGTATATAGCACCAAATTGCAAATAATCTACAACTACTGTCACTTTTCACATTGAACATGTGCTCTTTTTTAAAATAAACTAAACGCTTTCATTTTAAGTTGTGAGTTTAGTATTTTTGACCCTAAGAAACACTGATGCACTAATCAATAATCCACAGCTCCTCTCTCTGCTCCAGAGGTTTTAAAAAATATATATCCCAATGCCACCCACCCATAATTACAAGCGGAGAACGGAGTCATTTAACATCACAGCAGGCATAACAACAGCCGGTGTTTCTTGTGAGTGTTTCCCCAGGAAACAAATACAATACAAATAATAATACCAGATTATTTTGCGGTATTTGGCTGCCGAACGAAATCACGTAGTATCAGTACTACAAGTAAAACATAAAAATTAATAAAATTAATTACGTTGTTTTCTAAATAGATCCGAGGGCCGCAAAAAGAGGAGGTGGGGGCTTCATACGGCCCCCGGTCCGCCATTTGCCCATGCCTGATATAGGGGTATGATTCTCGCTTGGGTGCGAGAGATTCCAGGTTCAAATCCCGGACGAATCCATGGCAAGGTGGGAAGCCTACAGAGCATTGGAGTTTACTAATTGAAACAGATAGACTGACAGACATATTTTCAATTTGACCAATGCCGTGCCTTGCCAGGAATATTGTGTTGTGATGAGGCGAAACATTTGCAAGTTTGAACTTCTTTGCCGAGAAGCTATAGATTTTTAACCAAGCCCTGTCCATGTTATCACATGCCTTTTATATGATAGGTTTGAAACCCGGACCATCCTGATAATTCCAATGTTGCTTCAGTCGCATCAGTGTTTACTTAGCTGAAGATGTTATATTGAGAGAAATGTGTGCTTTACAATTTGACCATTGCAATGTTTTTTCCATGTCTCCGCCCCTTTCAAATCCATCTGTCCTCTCTCCATGTTAAAGTTAAAAAGCCGCTTAAGATATACCCAGTGTTTTAAAAGGCTTCTGCAGTTGGCTAGAGAAGCATGACAATTTGGGAGTGACAATGACTTGATTTATAGAGTGGCGAAGTCACGCTCATCTACTTCCGGTCCATGGGACCTTATTTCGGAAAAATTATGTATTGAAGTCAATGGAGAGAGAAAACGTATCTTTCGATCCCGTTTGAATTGTGCCACAAATTACACATAGCCTATGATGCTTGTCAATCTAAAAAAAATTATTTCCATGTCAAAAAAGTCACAGTTTGTCGTAAAACTGTTGAAATATAAGACTATGAAAAACACTCAACGAGAAAGACTACAAATCCCAGAGTCGCGTAAGTGATGTCACAATTGTTTTCCTCCACTAAGAGATAGCTAAGATCAGCGCCATATAGATAGAATCTATCTATATGGCGCTGGCTAAGATAAGATAACTTTAACAAGATGCCTGTGTGCTTAGTACCAGGTTGTTATCATACCAGCAATGGGTCTTGCTCGTTCTTTCGCTTCCCGTCTGATGAAAGGACCAGGAGTGGCTGGATCAAGTTAGCTACCTAGCTAGTAGCTAGCACGTTAGTTAGCATTACAGCCTTGTCATTTTTATTAGCCTTAACATGAAGTAACATGAAGTAACACAACATGTTAAGCAGTAAGAGTAGTAGTCATATTTCGTGAACCCTTTGAAGAGTACTGTCACGCCGGTGTGATCATTCTATAATACAGTGGTACTCAACCTTGTCCTAATCAGGAGCCACATTGACGAAAAAATATTTTTGCAAGAGCCACAATCCAAAAACGCTCCTTTCCTCCCTGAAACCTTTATGCATTTGAGAATATGGATAATAGTAATATGTTACTTAAGAATGAAAAGCATAATGTACAGTGCAATAACTGTGATTTCTTATTTTCACTGCAACCACA
>NW_011339912.1:31221-57695 GCF_000735185.1 Notothenia coriiceps | reverse complement strand
CTTACCAGCAGGCGGCGGTAGTGTGTATTCATCATTCAAAAGAGGCAACAACCGGAACAACCGGAAGACAGAGAAGAAGAACAGACTCCGTGATATAAACAAACAACAAATAGCGTTTTTCTTTCCATTTTCACTCTCGTCCATTGAAAACATGAACGAACAGGAGCTCTATAAACCGATGAGGTGAAATAGCCGTCCGTGTGTGTTCCATCTTCCATTTTAAATCATTTGTTTACCTCCCTCACTTCCGTTAACGCTTCTCATGCACTGATTCGCTAGCTGAACAGCCAATCAGTGTTATCCCTTTGTCCGACTTCCGGTGGTGTTCCCGACGCAAGAAAAGGCGTCAGGTCGGCAGAAAAGACCCGACGGTGCGGCGCACACCACTCCGAATAGGGCGTGCCCACGCTCATGTTCGGCCCGACTCCCATTTACTGCCGATTTCGGGCCGGTGTATCTGGGCCTTAACATTTTCATCGGCATAACTACACTGTAGCTATGTTCGTATGACAAAAAAAAGAACCTTGACTTGAACCTATTCTAACAAAGCACTTATACTAACAAAGGACTGGCTTATCTAAAGCCAGTTGAGTAGCACTTAGTGGTTTGGCTCTATGAACCCTAATGTACTTATATGATTCTGTTTTCTTCAAGTTTGTATCTTCTTGGTCGAATGCACTTATTGTAAGTCGCTTTGGATAAAAGCCTCAGCAAAATGTAATTTAATGTAATGTATTTACATAAATTGAGATGCGTGCAGTGCAACATAATTGAAAAGTAGTATTTCAATTAGGGCTTTGTTCATAGTGAGTTTACTTTATTTATTTTCCCATATGTGTGCCTTTTCTTTGTAATGTATGCGTCATAATGAAATAAGGAAGTCAGAAGTCAGTCGATGGATTGTATTTCGAAGGAATAGTCAGTTTTTACATTTATCTTAATACATTTTGTATAATTACATTTTCACTCTTGAACTCCATTTATCGACTACTGAATATCAGTGTGGTATGAGTTTGTCTTCCGTACATCTCTTTTAATGTGACTCTTGTTCTTGTTTTTCAACTGCAATGGTCTGCTGTTCTATAATAGTTAAGAAAGCCCAGTACCCCACAGGAACTCTTTCGTGGCTTACCTTTAAAGCAATGTCAATAGTAATTACTGAGTAGGCTTATCTTTAGCCACTGCGTTTTTGTCCTTCACAGGAATCAGTGTTAGCTGCCCCTCTGCCAATTAATAGAAGCAAACATCAACATCAATTATTCAACTGGTACATCATGAGCAACAGTTCTGCTGCATTCATACAGCACTACACCCTCATCATCTTAATTGAGTTAAGAGTCCATGGTATTCTTACGGCCATGAATCATTACAATTACTAACTTTGCTTGTGGTTTATTAATGTTCATGAATACAAATGAAGATATGTATGGATATTAAGATGACTTTTGAATTGAGACAACTAAAATGTAACTTCAAATCCCAGGCTAGTTTGCAAATGATCAAAAGTATTTCTGATATCATGTGAGTACCTGAAGCCTTTTAGTACCCACAACTTTATCCTCCCCTGGTAGGAAGGATGAGAGCACCTGCTCTGCAGCAATTACAAACTGTACTTGACTGATCTCTGCATTCACTCCGGACAAACCCAGCATTATAATATTCAGCTGCTGCTTTGATCTTAGTGCTTGATACTGCAACGCCCAAGCAGTCATGTGCTTCAAATCCTTCAGGCTGTAGTCGGGAAATGATGCTGAGTGTGACAAATGTATGTACTGAATCGGGTAGTTCAGCCTAACTAACAGTCAGGTGAATTGAAAAGCGGGCTTATCAATATATCAGCAAGCCATCTCGAATATAAAATACGGATAGTGGGTGTAGAATCTTAGAAGCCAGCATAGTGCTGAATTTTCACCTGGGATCGTACATTTGATGTGATTGCATATAAAGAGATTCCATATATCTTTCTGAAATATCTTAACTCATTACATTTGTGAAGAATCGACTGGTCATTTTCACTTTGCAAAGTCGTTTTATAATAGGTTAGCAGGGGAAAAACCCTATTCTTTTCCCACCTGAGTAGCTGTGCTACATTAAACTGTATGTGTCAGCACCTTTCAAGATAGCATGTATAATTACAGAAACAGTATTTGACTGCCATCAACTCCTTTGGGGCCAGCATTAATCCCAGAGATCAATGTTTCCTACCCCAGATATGCAGAGCACAGCAATCCATCTGTCAGCTCGGCCACCTTATCAGTCTACAGGGAGACGAACTATCGATAATTACCTCTGCCCACTAACATAATACAGACATTTTCAGGGGAAATTCACACTCGCTTGTACTTAGCCTGACAACTGTTAGTGACTTATCTGACAAGAAAAAGCTGTTTTAACAGATTGCTTTAACTCAAACTGAGATCATTTTAATACCGTAGCCATGGTTGGGAACTTAATGTGCTGAGGCCAAACTATTTTTGTATATTATTCCTGTGTCCGCCATCTGGTAGTGCGGCATTTCTTTTGAATTAATACTAATTTCCAGGTCTGCAAAAACATTTTTAACATTTAAATTAAACACATAATGAACACAAAAAAACGAAAGCTTTTCAATATTTACATTGTAAGCACCACATATTTGTGCATTGGACGTCTATATCACATATCAGTTACTATCGTTTTGTTTTGTGTTTGCATATGGAGATTTCGGAGCCAAAGGATACTGGGGACTTGTTAGAGGAAGGAGACAATCATGGTTAACTAATGGGCAAGAGTGAACCAAAGCGTGAAGAGGCTCCATTTGGCACTGATTGCCCTCTGACAAACTGACTCCCTTCATATCCTGTGCCATTGTGAAACTGATGAGCTATGTCTGTAATCGGCTCCAGTGGTTGGAGAAAACTGCGTTGAGGGAAAGTGTGGCCTTGATTTGGATAGGCAGCGACAGCTGGACAGAACTCAGCATATCCACTGTCGGTGCAATGAGAATGGTGGTCTTGTGTTTTTCTTGGCATCAGCAGCATTTTGTGTGTTGGGTTTACAGGGGTGCAACTGAGCTTTACACAAACATTAATGACCAGGCTGGTAGGACAGAAACACATTTCTACTGGAACAGAACACTGAAGAACAATGCCAAAATGGAGCAAAAATTGTTCTTGTTCAGATGTCTCTTAGGGAAGAGATTACCATGCTTACATCCAAAATCATTGTTCTGCTGCAACTGTACGTACACAAGGACACAAACACAACTGGGGAAGGAGAATAGTTATCCTCTGGCAAGTAAAAGGATTGAAGTGTCAACAACAACAATCTGTTCAATGAAGCAGCTACAGTAATCATGTCAGAAACTCTTTGGATTCATTACATTACATGTTACTTGTTAGACGCTTTTATCCAAAGCGACTTACATACTCAATACTGTGGACATTCTCCACAGGAGCAATTTGGGATGAAGTTTCTTGCCCAGGGACACAACGACATGCTGACTGCAGTGGGGTTTGAACCTGTTGACCCCCTGATCCAAACACCTCATGTATAAATGGCAAACAACAGTATTTGATATGTAGTCAGAACAGGGTCAACATTGGGCAGTAGATTGCATTGTACAAGGATAGTTGAAACTCCTTGTGTTTCCACTAGTATATCATAAGGCTTGTATGTGGCATTTATCATAGTAATATAATACATTATATTTAACCCGTGTTTATTTTATCCTGCTGCGTTCTACTAAAGTAGGCTTTAAAATGCAGTGGTTCGAGCAGGCTGGATGTGCAGGATTTATATTGTGCAGTCAATGCAGCTATAATACTGATAAGGAAAAACAGAAACAGCTGAATTTGGTCAAATTAATTTGCATCTTTCCATTATTGTGCCATTGCAAACTTGCGCTATCTTTGATATAGCTAGTGTTTTTAAGCAAGACCCCGTAGATAACCTAACTAGACTTCTGTAACTTATGATAGCCATACTGTCGATGCAGTAAGTGTCAATGCACAATCTATTACAAGAAGGAGAAGAAGGCTAAAATGTGTTTAGTTGGATTAAGCTATGACAACTAATGAATGCCTAAAAACACCTTCATAGGCAGATATAAACTCATTCATTTAGCTAGCATGATTCAACCTAAATTGGTATCAATGTTGGCTTCATGTAAGGTGAATCAATATGATTAATAATAATAGATTTAATTTGTTAGCGCTTTTACAGGTGCTCAAAGACGCTTTACAGATAATAGTGAAGAGAAAAGAAAAGAGAAGAAAGGAACAACAAATACATATATAGTTAAAGTTAAAGTCAAATAATAATTTGTGAGTTTTTTGAAGGTGGTGAGGTCGGTGCAGTCTCTGATGGGTTGTGGGAGTGAGTTCAAGAGGGAGGGGGCAGCGACGGAGAAGGCTCTGTCCCCCCAGGTCCGGTGATTGGTGCGGGTGGGGATGGATAGGAGGTTGGCTTCTGATGAGCGGAGGCAGCGGGAAGGGGTGTGGTGGTGCAGCAGGTCTGTGAGGTAGGGGGGGTTCCCAGATAAACAGACTGTCTTCCTTGCAGTTTACATATTTTAACTGCCTATTTATTATCCTCTGCCCAGGTAGTGAGCTGGGCAGAGGATATGTTTTTTATTGTCAATTTTTTTCATTCTGTTTTATGGCTTATAGATGATTTGATGACTCTTCCTGTCTCCATGCCTGAAACCAGGTAACCTGTGCCTATGAACCCTGACCTCTCCTCAGGCCATAGTTAGCCCTGCATGATCAGTGGGTGACAGGCCCCTAATTAGACCTTGCAAGGCACATCTTAAGACCAGAAGTCTTTGACAGTACAAAAAGGCAAAGGAAGTCTGTTGTTTCTTGAATTTTATCGGAATTCCAAAATTGGGGCAACATCAATGTTTTCATCAGAGGAAAGGGGCCAACACGGTTATGTAAGTATAAGTAATATAAGCACCATGTAATTCATCTCTGGAAATTGTACCACTTTTTGCATGTTCCATCAAATACTGCATTTAAATCATCCAGTAAGCAGTGGGTGGTGGTGGTGATGATGTAACGGCTGGGTGAATGTTGATGTACACACTGTGCAAGAAATCCCACTGCCTCGTTTTTTAAAACTATATACAAAAAATCAATATCACTTTAGGACATCCTATCTTGATCACTTTGCCAACGTTTCTATCCCAGAAGAACTTTGTATGAACCTGATGTTTACCTTCAGAATTCATTAGGCTCAAATTCAGCATGTGCATAATAATAGTTTATGGATACTCTGTTAGCCGTGACTATAATACACCTTCCGCTGCAGTGTAAAAATGTTTGCTCTGCTGACTTTATCCTTGATAGAAATTTGAAAAAGAAAGAATTCATTCTGAAGAGCTTCATGTAGAGCGGGGCCATAATGGCTCTGATTGCAATACCCTTTGTACGCGGTGTAATTATTATTGGGGTCGATAAGACAAGAATCTGAACCTTAAATCTGAAAATTAGATAAGCTAATATGACTCGTTATTACCAAACTGTTAAAACCTGTAACACATAATTAATTGACATTGTCCTTGAGAATTAGCCAGTGCATTATTTCTAAGTCAAATATTTATGCAAAAGCATCTTGTATTCAAATTCCTTCAAGTAATCAACTGTCATTAATGACAACGTAACTTTTATTATTTTAACTATTATAAAGTAAACCTACATACATTTATGCACATGTAGTTGGCTCTATCACACTATAAGAGGACCATAGATGCAGAAATGTAAACAATCAACTTACGGTATAAATGTATTGCAATGTATGTTTTGATTTTGATTCCTTACGTTCAAAACTTTTTTTTTCTTTAATGATAAATGCAAACCAAGGTTTCCCCTAGTGGATAATAAACTATGTCTAGGTTAAGGTTATGCAACAAGACATTTGGTTAAGGTTAGGATAACAACATAGTCAAAGTGAAAAAGTAAACACCACACAAGCATTTCCACCACCTCAACGTATAACCTTACTTTCTGCGATTGAAGGTGCGATGCTACGCTGGTATAAACTTTATTATAAACAATATTTAAGCTATAACACTCAAGTGTTCTTACACACATTTGTTGGGCCGACTGATTGATTGACTGATCTGAACAGTAGCCTTGACCCTTTTTTAATTAATACGCCAAACATGTTAGAACACAGCAGCTTATTTATACATGAACCAGACAAAGAAAGACATAATCATTCATTGAGAGTTGAGTGTTATGTCCAATATTCACTCTCTGATATAATAGCTTTACGAAAATATCTTGCATTTTAGCAGCAAGCTACACTTTTATGTTTACGGGCCGCTCACTTACACTATTGCTACTTTAACTTAAGTATAATACTTTAAAAACATCTCTTCCAAGACTGCTTACAAAAAAGTCAGTGTTGTAACTCTGCTGTTTAATGCTTGACAGCCAGTCCCTCATATTATTTACTGGGGAAAAAAATAATTATACCTATCAGAGTTAACCAAAAATCGGAAGTTAAAGCCTGTAAAACCAAACAATAATGGAGAGTTGATAGTTTGGTTGTAATTATCATAGGCTTGTCTCTCTGAGAGACCCATTTCACATAGTCATATGGCCTATGTTAGGGCAGCTTTCAGTGTTGAACTATACACGTGTACGAGAAATACATTCCAAATGATGGATATATGGTTAAAGGAAGCAAGTCAAATCATGCATTGTGCTTCTGTTGTTTTGTAGAAAGTAGTGTTGTGAAAGTCATTACACAAATGACACTGGGACGATTTGAACTGCACAAACCTTTGTTTAATTCTAGAGGTTATGAACATCTATGTGTTTCAGAGGCTACAATGGTGCACAGTGCTAGAGGGTCTCTGTCTGTGACCCAGTCCCTCCAGAGTGCACTGGCCTAGCCTTGTCCTCCTGTCCTTTATAACAATGGGAAGGGTAATGGCCTCCCCAAGGCCTCCTCATTCAGCCTGATTGCGCTGCCAGCATCAGGCCAGCCATGCCATAAAACAATTAGCTCCATTTATCAACCTTACATCCACTATATATGGGAGGGGGAAGCAAAGGTAGGAAGCAGACATGGAGAGACAGAGGGGACCAGTTGGGCGTAAGATATGTGAAACCTTAGGAGAATTCAATGAGAAGGATAAGCATCAGTTCTCATTTCATTTGTTGATTGTTCCTAGCTGCTTAATTCAGCTTTAAAAATGTCGTTATGTCTGCTTTGATTAAAAAAATATCTAATTGTTCACGGGAACGTATTGAATTATCCTGAATAAGTGCCAAAGCTTACTCCTTTTTGAAATACTAAGACTTGAACGAAAGCTGAGTCAGTATTACAGCTTTTTTCATTCTCCAAAAAACATTTCAAAGACAGGTGCACTGCTGCTGGAGCTCAGCAAAATTAAAATTGCATAACCTGAAAAGCAGATGACAAACTGAAACATCAGTCAAATGGAAAAATGCCACGATTGTATGCCCAAAAGCGCCACAGCAGGATCCAACAGCAGGGTAGATTTCAGTACTTCTTTCGAACATATTCTTTCATATTTTCTTAATACTTCTATTTATTATTAATGTAGCGCTGTCTAATACATAAATATGACAGCAATACATCAAGGGGTAAAAAATCATTTAGATTTCTCTCTTAGCTTTGATGGTTTCAATAAGCATCTGTGAGCATGTGTAAAAAAAAATTGTTATGATATGCATCCCAATATCATTCATTCGATGAGGTTAAATCATGTTCAAATTGAAGCATACACACACCATGGTAACACATGCGGTTGCCACTGAAATTATGCTCAAATAGCCGGACAGAGTAAGTGTAAATAAAAATAAACATGTCACCAGGATGAATAGCAGCCCAAGCCACCTTTCCAAGCCCCCTCCTCCCCAGAGAGATGTACGATGCAGCTGTAAAAAGCGAGGGATAGTAGAAGGGTTTTTATTTTTTCCTCATTTCTCTTGTGTAATAGATTGTACCTGTAGTTATTCTGAACGATTGTCCGGCTAACCCCAACATCTTTCATGTGCAGTGCATCTCCATTAAATAGCTTCTGTACAACAAGAGGGATGTTCTACTACGAAAGATTCTGGTACTTACATGCACATAATTAAACAGCAGTGGCATTGCCTATAAAAAACCCTGAATACTTTTCTATTTAGTTCCTTTTAAGAGGTGCAGTGTTTTCACAACAGGGGTCTGTGTGAGGTGAAATATTGCTCAATGCCAACACACGTATTATTAGAAAGCTGACTATTCTCCAGACACTTACATCATGTTAACTCGTGGAGGGGGGTAATTATCCCCAAGCAGAAATAGCAACTCATTACTAGGGTCATATGAGGGCACAAGGTCTCTCTAAAAACACCCACTTGCTGTGCCCCCATAATCCTTTGCTCACCGTTGATGTCAGCAGGGAAGAAGTATGTATCTGGCCTTAAATCATGCCCTCTACTCCTCAAAGTCTTTAATTAAGTCCTGATCGTCCTGTCCTGCGTTCCTAGCATTAGTGTGTTTAATTTCCTGCTGTCATATCGCCTTCCCTTTTGGATACATTATTCATCAAGCCTCTCCATTTCTCTCTGCTTTTTTGCAAAGCAAGGTTTCTGCCACGTAGTGACTGCTGATTTCGATCCATCGGCTCGACAATTAAGGGTGGCTTTAAACCATAATTCTTGGAGATATTACTCTCAGGTTCAAATGTCAACATTTAGATAAGAGCTGGTTTGATTCTGCTCCCTCTGTGGATGAGAGATGAAGCCCGAAATGCCTATACTGTTCTCTGTTTTTTCATTAGCTGTGACTTTAATGTATTCCCAAGGCAAATAATGCCAGCTGAAAAGAAGATGCAGGTTGTGTGATCTGTGGGATTTTTAAAATGCCAAAATATTAAGCCAGGATTGCAAGGATGACTCAGGTGAAAGTAGAACCAACTATTCATGTTTAGTTCTATCTGCCAAATAGTCTGGTCTATAGTGCTCTTCAAGTCGACATTCATCACTCCTTTGCTCGGGTGATGACTCAAAGTAGAACAAGAGCAGCCTATCCTCTGAAGTCACTGTCTTACATGGATTGCTGTTGGTGAATCTCAACACTTTTTCTTTATCCATTTTCTGTTCGACAACACTGCAGTAGCATCTCTGCCCGCTCAGAGAACCAATCAAGTGTGGCACCTAGCCAGCCTCAACAGTGACAAGCACAGAATGAAAAACACTGAAGACCATGACACATAGAGTTAGATGCCACACGTCAACAGGTTGTCTTATCACTGCGCTGCGCACCGTGAACACTTGAGTGAAATGGGCAGAGAGCCTTTCTACTGTGAGATGAGTGAAGGAGACGGTGTTGCTTCTGATCTGGTTGGTTGGCTGAATACTGAGGTTTCACTGCCACAGCGGAAGCTAGTGGGTCAACATGCCGGCCCAATTTTACAGTTGAAGTGCGTTCGTCACCATGGGTGCTGGTGGCCACTGCTATGCTCCAAATAGAGTGTCACTTGAGTGGCAATCGAAGCCAAAGAATGTGACGGAATGTGGGCAATAGAGTACGTTTTTTTCATCTAGTTTCAATACCTATTTTTTGTTTTTATCACCAAAGCATTTGTTCAGCCATCCCTGCAACATGACTTGACACAGGAATTATATTGTAATGTCTTACTGTGACAAGGTTAAAGATACAAAATGGGTTAAAGAAATAAGCAATATCTGGACCAAAAGTGTAGAAATCGAGTGACAAAGGTTGTCCTAAAATATGTAAATACGAATAATGTTATGGTTGAATTTGATCCAAATGAGTAACATTGCTGGCAAGTATTGTGTCATCCCATTTTATATAAAGTCCATAATAAAGCTAATTTAGAACCAAATAGTATGAAAGACGGGCCAAATTGTAAATTAAACGGAACTTAAATCAGTTGGATGCATGTTAAAATCTATCAGACTAAAGAAATCTCAACAAATTGCTTTGGTCTTCAGAAACTTCCGTCTACTTATCAGGGTACACAAACCCTAATGTCTAATGGTATGCCCCTCTACTGCAGCTGGACGTATGGGGTTGGCAGATGTGACTCAAGATGTAATAATAATCTGAAACATGTCAATATGAATTTTGAATGGAATTTAGTCGATTCATAATGAATTACATCAGCTTAATGTCAGACCGTTGACCTACTTATTTTGAATTGCAAATGTCATTCATGCTCCAGCCTGATAAAATTATGAATGCATAAATTATGTATTACTGGCACACCTGCACACTTCAACAGATTTAATTTGTCTCTGGTCAAATCTAAATTAAATTCATTTTTACAAACAAAATATAATCATCGCTATTAATTTTACGGGCTTTTAACCTAGGGCAATGTGATGGATTGGTGGCAAAGAAAATGACTAAAAGATTGTGATCTTGACAAATGTGCAAGTAAAGATCATCATGCCTGTTTCTGTATTGTATCTGTTGGACTGACACTGTTAGCTGTGACATTCATAATAGGTAGTTATTGGTTCATGGTTTATTCCTCCATTTACACACAAGATCAAAGAAGGCTTCATGCTCTTGACCACTGAACACTGAACGAAGCCAGGCAGGCAAATGCACACTCTGGTCTTTGAAATTATTAAAATCTTGTTTAATCTATGGTTTAGAATTTTAAGGTGCATACAACTCAATTTATGGAGAAGAAATGTGTTACTTTATTTAATGCATCCCTAATATTAAAAAGAGTGAAATGCTTAATTTTAGTGTTATGTGGGATTTATAACTACAACGAAAATGCATAGAAACCTAAAATGTTTGCTCTTACTGTATCTTCCAACCTCTTAAGATTTATACTTAATTTCAACATGTGCCTCCACATCCACATTTGTCGATTTGACTTCAGATCAAAGCACTTTGCTGCTAATGCAATACTTTAGGAAATATATTATTAACTATCTTGCTGCAAAATGAGAAGATCCATGCCTTCCTCATTTTCGAGAATATAATTAATAATATCTTCGCTCTCTTAGCAAATGTCAGAAAGTCAAATGTTTGTTTTTTCATGCCATATAACTAAAAATAACTATCATTTATAATAATATATTTATTATTGCAACCATATTATGCACATTTCATTTGAAAATATGAAATAAATGACCTTTCTTTTATATACTTTAATATGGGCTGAAGTTGTATATAAACTGTTCCCAGAAACTGTTGCACAGGTGCCGAGAGTGCTGAATACGGGGTTCTCAATGAGTTACCTTGTGTGAGGACATTGGTTATGTTCCAGTGCTTCAGGTCACTGATGTGGACTATTCACCCCGAACCCGTGCTCAGTCAGCATTACTCCCCACGCCTGACAGCTCGCAGAACCTGCGCCCTGGAAGTCCTGGCACCTGCCCCACGGGTGGCCTGTGGATGACAGTGTTTGGAGTGGCCAGATAGAAACCACAGCACACTGCCAGGCCTACTGTGTATACACTTTGTTGTTGTGCCAAGTCATTGCCACGCTCTCAGGGGTCAGTGTTTCCTTTGTTCCCTCCTTGGCCGCCAAGCCAACGCCAACATTGGCTGCTACTCTGTTTGCGGAAGCCCTAGTGACATCAGCTGGTATTTTTTGCCCACCCTGAGGCGCCCTCAAGTCGCCCTGCAATCCTTCACATTCCTGCAGGTTTGACATGTTCTTTTATAAAGGCAATACATCACGGAGAAGGAATTTTGGTCCAGTAAAAAGTTGTGCAGAGTGGCAAAGCAAAATACAAGATGGTGTGAAATGTGGTGAGGAATTGAATACTTAAGAGATCTTTCCATCTTTTTCTGAGAAGTATCGTAAAAAATTAATAATCCTACATGAGTCATAAATTATTATAACGTGAGTAAGAACCCAGGCTCCTGTGTGTAGTAAACCCAATCATAACTTAAAAAGCTAATTTGTCTCTAACATCATGCAATCCTAATATCTATTAGACTTAGAAAGTTCCTTTGATCAAGCAGACTTAACTGGCATAATTGATGAAGTGATTGAATTGGTATTTTAAATATGTATATATAATATATAAAACAAATGAATGGCTCACCAGAGACAGACACAGGGCACAATATTTACAGAAAGCTACATTCTGCCCCATTCACAATACTGAGAAAGCCAGAAATGAACCAAAAATGAAATTGCTCAAAACTTTGAAATGCTTGACAGTGATTGAGCTGGCTGAAATGGGCTTACACGGCACATTTGGTAATTTGCACACCTACCTGCTCTTCAGAGCAGTACAATTACAGAGTGTCTCGGGGGCCGTCAGTGCCCTGGCTGCACCCAAGCCGCTTCCCTCTCCCAGTGCCCTGCTCGGCGACCGAGGTGCCAGCGTGAAATGGCTGTTAATTCCTTCTGCTATCTGTCCCGCACAGAGCCTGTTTTAAGCCTTCATATGAATCTTTTGCCTGCCGAAAAATATAAGGAAAAAGGAAATCAGAGAGGGAGCGAAACAGAGTGAGCCACTATAAATGAAAACATCAAACAAGTATGAAATGCAAAATAGCATGAACCTTTCGTTTCCACCCCCCATCAATGAGATTTAATGAGTATTCCACCTTCTGGCACCAACCACGGAGAAACAAACAGAATGTAGGAATAACAATGCCTGAGAATTGATAAAAGACAATCACAGCAACAAAAGAGTTTGGCAGTAATGCTGCATCTTTGACTTTTCATACTTTGCAAACACTGCCTTTGTTTCAAGGTGTCATCAGGATCCTTGATCTATGTCTTGACAAGTTTTAAAGACTATATGATGTGAGTGTGTAGACTCAGTCAAGAACATAGTCAAACCAGATTCACCTTGATCATTACAAAGCTGAATCTTACGACACTCAAAGCAACATTGTTCCAAGTTTGAAAAGTCTACTGTACGTCTTTGTAACCCTTTGTCTATCCTCCTGCTGAAAGAGTCATTTCGAGCAATCCTTGCTGAGTGATCAGTGGTCAGCTGTAGAGGGGCTCCAATGGAAGCCCAGGCCCTGACATGTTGGGCTTACAGCAGCAGCATGAATATCAACACAGTGATATGATGGACATTGGCACCTGTCGTAGCATATTAGTCAACCTCCTGAAACTCTTCACTCTTTCTTGGGTTTTAGGTGCAAAGTAGTCTGAGTTTCTCTGAAAATTAGGTCTAGATGGTATTTTACATTCTGCCCCTCACTTCAGAGCCACATAGGATAAGCATCAAACGGATGAACATGTCTGTACAGCCAGGGTGAATCCAAGGAAAGAGAACACCTGTCAGTCCTGTGATTACATTGAATAAACTTTCATTCTATAAGACGTGGTGGCTGTTGTTGTTCTGCTTTAGATTATGTTATAATGCTGTTATGTTGTTCTCTTCCTTGCTGCTGACTTCACCTATTACTTCTGTGCATCTACCTAATTGTTATTGTTGTCACTCTCTGCTCAGCTGGAAGTGAATGAAAACAAGACTTGGAAATGAGCAAAGTAAGAACAGCCAGTCCCAATATGATGTTCGGTAAAAGATGATTAGCAGGTTGATTGTATGAATAATGTATTCTGATGATGTGCAGTATTTCAATTAAGTCTGGGACCAGGGGGAACATTAACCCAGTGTATTCTTCTTCTATTGTATACCCAAATCACAAGGTCACAGGTCAGGACACTTCAACACACACAATGTTCCATTTCAGTTAACTTGCTAAATATGTTCAGCGGTGAATGGGGGGAAGAAGTAGTGGAGGAAAATGATAAGGGTGAAGAAAAAAAATCATTTTTCTAGTATTGTGCAGATAACTATAATGAATGGGTCTCTCCATCTCACACAATCTGGTCTGATTCATTTGAAATGCATTGCAGAATAAGCTTTAGGGCTGGAGAATGATCCCCTATACCTCTTTACTACTTAGTGGGCAGCTGTGACTGATGTCCACTGTACCCTCTCCCCTCCACATGATCTATGGTTTGAAACTGCTGGACAGCATAATACACCTTTATTGAGTTTGATATTGGCTGACACACTGTCCACTTTTCTGCTTTTTATGTGGAGCATGGTTTTCTTTATTATAATATATGTTTTTTTGGCACAAAAACAAAACATTTTCAAATATAAAGGCATGAGCAGTGCATTTGCTTGAACATCTTTGAATGCTATGCGTGTTGCATGCATGACAACAGCAGATGAGGGTTGGCCACCATGACAGCAGCTGCACTGGGGGAAATGACAGTGCTTTGTTT
This sequence comes from Notothenia coriiceps, assembly GCF_000735185.1. Lineage (NCBI taxonomy): Eukaryota > Metazoa > Chordata > Actinopteri > Perciformes > Nototheniidae > Notothenia > Notothenia coriiceps. The sequence goes on along the minus strand of NW_011339912.1, from coordinate 43,492 downwards.
CCCTCTACTGTTCAAATGTGCAACCACAATCTGCACCGGACAACTCGATATTTGTATGTCTGTGTAAATGTTTTTGCACACACTCAATGTGTTTGCGTGTAAGCTAGGAGGGAAATGCTCCAAAAGATAAGGAATAAGACTGACAGGGAGATGGGATAGCGGGGAGTGGGGAGGGATGGAGACAAAAGCAAAGGGGAAGAAGCAAATGGTTTGTAAATGTACTCCTCACCAGCAGTTCATCTGAGCGGGTGATGGATGTATGGCATTCTCCTTGAATAGAGTTGTTGGCAGCAGAGCATAAGGGCTTAGCGTAATGGATCAATTGTGACAGAAATCATCTGCTGCCAGGTCACAATATGCAGGTAAGGCAGCAAAAGAAAAGAAGAGCTTTCATTCGTCTGCCTGACTGTTTTCCAGCACGCAACCCATTGTCAGTTTGAAACGTGTTCTCAATGTAACACTCAGTGAGGCTTTGAAAGCTTGCTTGAAGCTCCTGCAGGGCTGTCAACTTTCATCGTGACGTTTTGATGTTAATTGATTGGTTGATAGAGACACACCAAAAGATAGAATACGACTTCCCGCTGAGTACTCTGAGGTGCAATTCCCCATTCCCTGTTGTCTCTTGAAATTTCAGCTCTTCCTGGAGAGAATGTCAGTGTCTTAGCACGCAGTGAGGCAAGCTTTTAGATTATTTTCAGATCTATGTTGTTCTACTGTTTGACTTGACAAAGAGAGTGCACGGGTCTCAGAGAAATAGGTGGTCTGTGCTGTAAGGGTTATCCTTGATGGAAGTGTTTATGTGTTAACCCTTCTCTCTCGATATTTTCTTTACACCTCAGAGAGCAGCATGTGCATTCCCAACCTAAACACACACTTGCACGAACATTTGCCACACACAACAGACAGGGCTGCAGACAAACACACCATGCAATGTGTGGATGCTGGAGTGGCTGAGTGAGGCCAAGGTCACGCTGTCTCATTCCTTTATTCCCATAATCCCTATGTGTTGCTGGGTGAGAAGCCTGCTAATGGCTAGCACTCTCTGAGAGGGAACTTCTGCGTTAACATAGACCCAAGAGACTCTCACAGCCCACAGCCCAGCACCCTGCATAAGGAGCATAACACGCACGCAGTCTATACAATCCATCAACATGGCTAATTAGGCCCCAGCAAAATCCCTGAGAGGAGCATTAAGAGGGTGACCAGAGGTGTTGTAGAAGCATTACAGTTAAGATAATAAAAATACAATTAAGTTAGACTACTGGGAAATGATAAGGCTTGTTTACGTCTATTATTGAAACATCATGGGTAACATACTTAATCTGACAGAAATGCTGAAGTACAGTATCATATCATGCCAAAAAATAACTTCATTTTCACATTTCAAGGTAGCAGAAGTCTAAGACTAAAATATAAGGATGGTGGCAGGGGCAAATGCATAGACATTGAGATGTAATTATTCACACCTCGATATTTGTCTACAAACAGCTATGTAGCAAATGTCATTTTAGTATTCTTGATCTCATTGTTTTAAAAATGATCCACAATATGGTGGGCACTTGAGATTGAATTGGATTCATTATATGTTATTGTTCTCTCTGGTGTACATATTACTACATTAAATCAGAGACTTATTCAACATACTGACATTCCTTATCAGGAAAGATCAGTTGCATCAATATAACATTTCCTGTAAGGTTTGTATGATCTGTGGTTGGTATACACACAACATGACATGTAATGTATGACAAATGTGGATGTGGAGGCTTATTTTAGTTTGTCTATGCTAGGCTACACAGTGTTGTGATTTATGCTATCCTAATTTGTTCTTGTTTTGATAAATAGAAAACCTAATAACATAGTTTTGAAAAGAGAAATCTACATTGACATGTAAATGGTTAGACTACCTCTTAGGCCCCACAAAATCGCGTCATTTGCAGGAAAAAACGTCTAAGGAACCTTAATATTCAATAAACTATGAATATTTTATATCCATATAACGGGAAAAAACTAATTTAACTGATCTTTTTCATTTTTTTTCTCCAAAGAAAACACACAATGCTAACAGTGAGCCTCTGAATTAGCCCCGAGCGAAAAATGCTAACCTATTACTGCACCGAAAATCACTCCTAGCTCCCTTATTACTTAGCTGCACATCCAACACATCGTTTATGATCGTAAAGACACAGAATCTAACGGTGCCCACCTCAACACTGAAAGATACAAACTCGCGAAATTATCGACAAAAACGTAAATCAAAACAAGTGACGCTAGGTAGACCACAACGCTAACATGGCTTACCTTTGTCTTTGTCTGGTCTAAACTGGTCTTCAATGGCATTAAAACGATAACAACGATGATGTAGTTAATCCATAGGTTAATATCCAATGTGGCTGTGTCCCCTTTGAAATGTTCTGATAATCTATAAGCAATAAAACTGCAATTCCATTTAAAAAAAGTAGAGCAGGCCATTCCTACGCTCTGTAGCTTCATTGAATGCGCAAAGAGTAGACGCCATCTTCTTTTTTCAACATGAGTGTTTGCGGGACGATTTCCCTTTGATTCTATTGGCTCTAACGATCAAAAAGAGATGTCACATGTCAAAATCGAAGAAGGGGGGCCAGAGATACGGAAAATCCACCCAAATGCTAAATCTGTCTAAAACGGTAAAATATCACTTTTTTTTTGCATCAATCTTGATACAGGGTACTTATTATATGTTACACTTTGGATTCCTAAAACTAACCCGTCATCCAAGGTTAGTTTTCACTATAAGTACAACATATCTTTTGGACGGACACTATAATTTACAGTTTTTCACCATGTTCCATCTGAATTTCCTTCAAAATAAAAAACATCTATATTGATTCTGACTTTTCTACATCCAACTCACAGGTTTATCATTACTTTGAGAAAAAAGATTATTAATTTAACCCTTTTTGTTCTGGGAATGTCATTTTCGAGGCTGAAACCTGAAAAACAGGCTTGGGGCTTAAGAGGTTTTAAATGAAGAGACATGCAAACAGGAAGACCAGTTCATTTTCCTACATAAAGAAAACATGAGGAGCATAAGGCAGTAGTGTTACATTGCACAGTGAAAAATACATGAGATGTGGTCAGGATGGGTTCCTTTGCCTTCATCTTTTATGACCCCAAGCCTGTAGACATACAGTAGACATAGTCACCCTCAAGTCATCCATGAGCTTCCGGACTACGAATTTGAAGCCTCAATTATGGCACTTTGACCATTGTCAATAAAGCACAAGCTGCTTTTGAGTATGTTTTTATTCTAAATAAAACCATTATTTACAAAATGATACTGGAACAAATCAATTATAATTGTATTCTAAACTAAATCATGTAATTCTACAATCTTCTCTTTTAGAAATAGTAAATACTGTGGCTCAGTGTGGACATACAAATAGCAAAACCATGTATTCAGAATAACTACAGATGTGTCAATGTGATACAGGATCAACTATAATCTGCATTTTAATCATCAACACGGGAACATTGTGGCTTTCCAGAGTGCAGATCCATGCGTGTTCATTGAAAGCTCATCTCCCAGATTTTGCTGTAGCTATCTTGTTGATAAAAGACATAATCTGCATCAGTAGATGGATGCCCTTAATTGAGGTGAGAGAGGAGTGTAAGACTCTCAAATACAATCTCTCTGTTCCCCATTCCGATCCCTCGGATCAACAATCTGTCCCCTAGGTAGGCGAGAACAGGCAGCCGAGAAAATGGTTCAGATTAAAACGAGGTAATGGTACATTTGCTAGGCCCTTTGTGAGAGCCACGCATGCAATTTAAGGGGCTGCCATACAGGACGAGTTAGTATTTCATTGCACGCTAGGGAATGGGAATAGGTAGAAGAAAAAAATATGCATATGTCTCATTTTACAATCTGATTTGTCTCAGCAAATCAGCCTGAGTCAATGTCATTCCATAATGAACTCTCCTCCACTGTTCGGAGTATTCTGCTGCCTGCTCTCACACCAACTGAACGCGGAATATATTTTGAGCTCTCTCCCTTGTCAGATTATGGACATCTGTCTCCCCCNNCCCCCCCTTCTTCTCACTATCTTCTTCTTTCCTCTATCAGCAACCACAAAGACCTGTTACTCACCACACCCTCACCCCCGCCTCCACACTGTGCTGGGTTAGAGATCGAGATGATGGACGGAATGGGAGGTTTTGATTGACTAAGATGCTGAGATGTAATCTTGTGCAAGCTGAAATGTGAAGTGTGTGCTTGTGTGTGTTTGTGTGTATAACGGAGGGAAAGGGTTGGGGCAATCGGTGATGCTTGGTTTATTGCACCGCAAGCTCATTTGTTTGTATTTTATACCTCATTTCTGCTCAGACGAGCCGGCTCCACATTCCGTCTGCGTATGACCCAGTTTCACAACACTGTGACTCTCTCTCTCTCTCTCTCTCTCTCTCTCTCTCTCTCTCTCTAATAATATAACATTCTACTTTTAATACATTACTTTGAGTAAATGCACTTCATTTTTCGGATATGATTTAATGCGTTATACCTTCAAACTAGTTCGCTGAGAGGACTACAAACTCTAGCTATATCACTGTGATGTGTTTCTCCTGTGTCCCCTCAGGATCAGCTATGTAGTACGTTCGTTAGCATGTTAGTGCAGTGCGTGAGACCACTCTGACAGCACTCTTAACATCAGAAGGACTAAAGCTCATCTGGGCCGTTAGGGACATGAACATGGGGTAGGCCTACTTCAACTTAGAGGATGACCTGTTTATGGCTACAACGGAGCATTCTGTGATAAAGATAACACATCATTTCTGTAGTCAATGGCTGTTTTTGCTGATTTTAAGCCTAAGCAACATGGCGACATTGAAAATGAAAACGGAGGAATTAATGAAGAGATCATCTCTTCTAATGCCAGCAAGGAAACTTTAGGATACAAAGGATCATGCTCTGAGAGGAAGCTGTACAACACAGGTTTGCAAAGAGACTATCAGTTACATTAACTCTCAAGCTTGATTCTGCTATTATCTGCTGGGTTAGCCACAAAACCCACTGATTTGCCATACCTGCTGTGCTGCAGCTTGGTTCATCCTCCCCTAGGAGGTCCTGAAGACATAGTGTGAAGCGAGCTTGCCGCGTCCAGGTGCAGGGAGGCAGGTGGAAAGGGGGGGGGGAACGCAGGGGGCAGAGAGGCTTAGTGGGTCACAGTGGGAAGGTTGGTGCTGCTCAATCATTCCCCTACCCTAAGGGCACCTCGAAGCTACACAGCTGTTAAAAGACTGTCATCAAGGGAAATTGAGCCCATATACATACAGTACAGCCAAGCATTGTGCTAAGGCATGCAGTGCACACGTGCAGTATCCACATGGGCAAGATACGCACATAACAATAGCTGACATATTTTACAAACTAAACACAAATTCTCACTCGCATGCTATCTGTTTTCACGTCCCCCGCTTTGTTCGTTCCACTCGCTGTCCAAAGTCCATACATGCCCACCATGAACTTCTCCCCCTCAGCCCCATTCATTTCCCCACTGCTCCCAGCGCCTGCAGCAGGGCTGGTTAGTAGCCGGCCCGTGCCATCCATTATTTCCAGGCAGAAGTGCATTAAAGATTCATCTCTGCAGCTCAACCTCAAAGGAGAGACTATGACCCCTGGTAAGGCTGCTGAATTATGGAGGCCGCCAATAAAGTTGTTTGCCTTTGATCTGATTCTCAGCTTTCTCCCTCCCAGGTGAACGTGGGCAGGTGAACCTGCGGACAAACGCAGACACACACAAACAAAGTGCTCTCTTACCCTTATATCTATATTCCATTTATACTCACTGAAGTAATTTGTCTCTCTCTCTCTTACAAAACACAAATTCGCACTCATTTGTTCTCTGAACTTCCCCTCCTCTGCCATTTGGCCTCTCTTGTTTTGTCCCTCACAAAGACACACACAGAAGCACACAAAAGGCTACAAAAAAAGAGCATATCTCTGAGAGGATGATGATGGTACAATTATGGGAGCACAGTCTTGCCTGTTCCTTCGCTGCATACCAAGTGACTGTCATGGTGCTATAAATTTCACCCCTGCCATCAACCACAATCTCTGCCTCGTTCTTCCAGGCTAAAAGTGGCTTGCAGCTGCAGTGGCAGTGTTGGAAACACATTTGCTCACACATGCTCATTGTTTATATTTAATCGATGTCGAGTGGAGGGTCCTGTGAAAAATGGCTGTCATTTGTCAAGTATTAATAATTCAGTCACACAAGCAAAAACACAGACGAGGAACGTGCAGCAAAGTACACACACTCCCACGCCGTATTGTATGAAGTGCCACCTCACCTGCTCACACTTGGCTTTCATTCTCTCCTTCAGACAGCCCCTGTTGTTCATGGCTGTGTGGTTACAGGACTTTGCAGCGGCTGCAGAGAGAACTGAATATAAGATGGTTGGTTGACCAGTTTCATCTGAAACCAAACATGAATACGGATGGAGCATTGAACCAAGCGATAAGTCAAGGCATGGTCAGAGTTCATTTTTCCATGCGTTATGGTAGTTGTACTGGTGAGCATAATGGGACATTAGTGTCTTATTAATAGGTATAAGGGACAGACAGAAAGGTTGTGTGTAGCCTTGAAGAGAGAGAGCAGATGATAGGTGAAGGTGGGGTTGTGTGTGATGGGGGTATCCCATTATCTACGTACCTTCTGTCCAGCCCTGGACCCAATTATACATCTGTACTGACCTGGAATGTAGTCACAAGGAGAACCCGGGGAAGGACAGAGACGTGGGAGCTCTTTTTAAATCAAGATTTTTTTCACTTGACACCTAAGGGTTTATATATGGAGTACACACACACACACACACACACACACACACACACACACACACACACACACACACACACACACACACACACACACACACACACACACACACACACACACAGACCAGCTCTTGTATCTTTCTTTTGTGTTAGTAGATTTGTGGAGATTGCTACAAAGGAAACAGGTGTATGGCAGCAAAAAACAAAGATTTCAGGTTGATTAATGAGGCGTGACCGGGCCTCAGTGTTGTGTTCTTAGATAGACTGAAAGCCTTTTCTCAAGGGATGAAATAAAGCAAACACTCAAACACACATATCGACAGGATAACTCCCTATGGAGTTCCATGCCAGCCTTGTGAAAGTGCACATGGCCACTAGAGACCACTAATGGTGTGCTGTTGCCACACAGAGGTGTTGCACCAGTGATTTTTGAAGACTGCATAAGAGAGGCAGCTCTGCAAGGACAGGTGTATATTTGAGGTTGAGGAACGGGGTATTAGTTTTCTGCAGTGGGAGTGACAAAGAAGTTGCAACCAGTCGTGAATGTAGAGAGTGACAAAGATAGAGTGCAAAAAAGTGATGGCCTTGATGGTTGTGTTTGCACTTTAGGAGAAAAAAAAAAAAGGTGATTAAAAAGAGCAGTTTCTTTCAAATAAAAGCAACTTCACAAGGCCAGGGGAATCATAAGCTGTCAACACGGTGGTGTTTCTTTTGAAGGTCGCTGAAAAGGTACATATTAGAAAAGCACACACTCTCAAAGTTAACTTCTGTAATGGCATAATGAGTAACAGCATGGCCTCTAATAAAGTCTGGTATACTCAATAAAATGTGATTTATTCATTGTATTCTCCCAGAGAGCGCCACAAAGACGATGTGTTACAATCACTTATCTCAGCCTAATGCACATTATCTACAAGAGAAACTGACATTGATGCATTTTTTGCAGCATGTGGATGGGATGCAGGGCCTGAAATGACAAACTATCCCCTGGTATTGATATCATAATAGTTCAGTCATATTTCATGTGCAGCCAATTGTGCACTGCACCTTTATCTCTGAGTATTATAATATATCAACCATCCAAAAAGCATTCACGTCATGCCTGTAATACTGAAGGCGTAAAGACCGCTGGTGTGTGAAATAAAGGACAGCTTGACAGCACTTGAGCTGTCCCGTACGACCCGTGCAGAATCGTCCACATTAGAAGACAATGGAATTCTCAGTGAGAAGAAAATCCAATGCATCACACAGTCTTCACTGCCACACAGAGAGATAGACAATGGGTGATGCATCATTCAAGACTTGTGTGACCCTTTAACACAATCCTTTTTGTTTTGAAGTGTGTCATTGCACAACACAATTTCAACCCTTAGTTGGCCCTAACATGTTTTACCTGTGGACGAAGCCACAGTCAGATAGCTCTAAGGAAAACAAGTCAGCTTAATAATTGATCCGAACATAGTGACAACTTGAACTTTCACAGCTGACATATCATATGTGAAGCACTGCGGGATAAAAACAAATTACCCGTCTAGTGTGTTCCTCTCAGATGACTGATTATTACATGCATTAGATATGAAACGTACTTACCAACATTCATATTTATTAAATGCAAATGATTCGCTCAAACAGTCAAGGATCATAATTTCTGAGACAAAAGAAAGACATGTGGCATGTTTTAATCATGTTACATCAGAGAGTACCACATGAGCACATCATGCGTATAATCTTCTTTTTGCTTCTCTCTGCTTCAAGGGGGGATATTCTATTTTTAATAGTCTGTTAAAAACCCCGTTGTTTGAATCAGCAGTTTACGTAATGCAATTGGGGTCACGCTAAAGTTCAACATAAGCGAGCCAAGCAGTGTTTAATGCTTCATATAAATGTACTGTTGTAGTTTTCAAGAATCCTTTTGAATATTGCTTGATTTTACAGTACCGTACGATTGTGTGTGTGTGAGTGAAATCAAGTGAGGGGAAGCAGTAATGTCACGGTCAAGGTTATAAACAAAGCGCTAGATGTGTATATTCAATTAAGGGCGATTTTCCTTCATGTTATCCTCCCCCTCCTCTGTTATCTCTAACATCTTGTGTGTGTGTGTGTGTGTGTGTGTGTGTGTGTGTGTGTGTGTGTGTGTGTGTGTGTGTGTGTGTGTGTGTGTGTGTGTGTGTGTGTGTTACCTCGTACAGTACATGTGAGGGAGCTGTCAAGGGCTGCAGGAGATGTTCCTCCAGGGTGTAATTTTATCTCACACCTGTTCTATCTCCCTCAGAGCTCTCTCTTTATTCAGTCGCCTAATCTGAAGAGATACTGCTAAGCACACACATATCTTTTTTGATTTCTGCAGGGGCAAAGCTTCCCAATTGGTGCCTTAAAACCATCTTCTTTGCACTCAGATAAGACAAGTGTTGCTGTATTGTCAGCTGAGCAAAGCGACCAATCACTAACAACCTTCATTCTCTGGCTAACACACACTGAATGCAGAAAACAGTGCATACAGTACAAATAATTGATCAGGTTGTAAATCTTAATCATTGCCTTACCTCAGCTAATTATGCTTGATTTGTTATAATTCAAATACATTGTTGTTTTCCCCAGATTCTTAAAACAGTCCACAATAATGGCTGACTATTAGGCAAGGAGACAAAAACAAGCATATCATTAAAAAAGCTCAGGTCAGTGCGTAAACAGTACCACATGATGCTTAGCTCTGATGGTGTGAGTTAATGCCCTATCACTGTTTCCTTTTTATAACATTTATAATGTATAATCTTCTTGCTGCTCTCCTAAATTATATGTTCACCATTTTCCTAAACAAGATAATACCTTGAACACTTTGCACCTCCAGATTCAGACCCCTGCTTACTGGCATGGACCTAAATAAGAGATACAACATGAATAGGCTAAAGAGAACTATGTGTTTTACCCTGTCAAGACACACAAGTGTGTATGCACACTGTTAAGAAAAGTAAAAGCATAAGTTGATTGGCAGAAAACAAAATAACTACTAAAATAACGATGTCCTCAAAAGACCCAGATCTCAGGTAAACATTATACTGCCGACACTCAAAATCTATAACTACTAAAACTCCAACAATCTACATGTTAACGCCATGTATCTGAGCTCAGATGTAATGAGAACCATGATTAAGTCTGTAGACCGCCTACTTAACTTTGCCTTCTCTGTGTCCTTTGAGAAAGAATATAAAATAGAAATGAAAAGGGAGAACCTTACTTTTTCCATGACTCATTTATTGTCTGAAAGGATAACATTTATTCTCATTGAGTTTTTCAGTGCTGTGTGCATCATCATCAGTGCATGGAAGGAATTCAGACACTAATAGAGATTAATTAAACATATACCCATTACTTAATGGGGTTCAAACAAATATTGCCAAACATGGCTACATCTCAAAATAGAAAGGCACTTGGAGAGCGCAGACCTTCGCCAATGTCATTTCCATAAGTGAAAAATAATGTCTACATCCGCCCTGTGATTCGGATCCACTCCAACATTTAATGGGTCTTTCTTGGCCCATAATACACGCTTCCACCAAGTTCCATGAAAATTGGGTACATAGTTGAAATAGTTTTTTCCGTTATCAGACAGACAAACGAACAAACAAAACAAACTGAAAACATAAACCTCAAGGTAAATGTAACCAGAAATATGGCTTCTGTCACCACAAAACTCTGCAAAGCCAAGAGATGAGCAGAGTGGAATACAACATTCCAGTCATGTCCTACTTATGTATCTCAAAAAAGCATCTTCTCTTAAGTGTTGCTCATACCAGTTCCCTTGTGTTCCCCAGTAGGACAACAGACTGAAATAAATTACCACAGTTCGATAAAACTTCAACACATATTTGAACACTGAGGAAAAAGCACAAAGCAAAATGCAGTGCTATGCCGCCCTAGAAAGACAGAACCGAGTGGCAGATTACTTTTAGAGAATGTCATTAACTACAGAACCACTTCGTACAGAGTCAGCAGTCGGCCTCTCTGTGCAGTCTGGCTTGTATAAGAAAACATGGCTTCCTACAGCACGGCAAGTCAGCTGTAAAAAGAAAACAAGACAAAGTATTTTAGGTAATGTTCAAACATCTCCAGCTGCACTCACAAGTGTGGTATAATTCCCTTTATCCAATAAGTCTATACTGATATGCGACTAGTTTGCATTAGCAGAATCGTCAAACAATTTAATAGAACGGTTTTACTGAGCAAATCTGCAAAATATTCCCTGCTGACATTTATTGCTACAAAGTCTGAACAAAGTAGATGCTACAAATATTAATAATGACTTTCAAATTAGATACAAACCTGTCATATCAACACAATGCCATCATCCTTCCTGAACCTCAACGCACTCACTACACCAGGGCGATTAAGTTTGGCCTAGAGCAAAAAAGAATTTTGAGCCACTAGAAGGCGGGCCGGAACATAATCAAACGCTTATTTAAAGGTGGGGTAGGTAATTTTGGAGAAACCAGCCCGAGTGCGCTAGAATTTGAAAATACACAACCGGAAAAAAAACACCCCTCGCCCTCCATGATCAAGCGGCTTTCTCCGATTTTGTTGTCAATGTTTTGACTGAACTTTGTTACTGTTCACATATAAGTAAACATTACGTTTGAATGATTTAGTGAGCTGGTGTTATTTTTTTCAAACCACAAACAGCATGTTGGCTATTTCAGCACCACCTACTTATTGATCCACTATCAGCGTCAGTGCACCCCGCTGCCAGGTTGTGCCTGTGCTGTGTGTCATTCACTCTCAACAAGGATAAAGTACAATAAGCATTCTTCAGGTGTAGGTAGATTCTTTATTCAGAACATTATAGCCTATATGTGCGACTGTCAGTCCGATAGTGGAAAAAAAAAAAAGGAAATCTGTAAATACTCTTTTATTTTTATTCTCAAAATAATTTTCCTGGGCAAATATTATTGCCCGCGGGCCACCTATTGCCGACCCATGCACTACACTATACTGTATGACATCACATTACTGCCTCCAAATGCATTGCTGAAAATTTGAATTTGAATCCAAATTGCAAATTAATGAATAAAATAAAAAAAGTCAATCATGTTTGCACATTCCTGAGAAAGTGCACTTTTTTTTATTGAAAAAGACATTTGTACCATTTATAAAAGGCCTGCTAACATGCATGAAGCCCTTGGGTCAAGTGCTGACTTTAGCCCCTTCACAATAAAAACATAATATCTAAATGAGAGCATGTGGCGTGTCAGGAGGTTTTCCTCTAAACTCCATCGACCTGGATGTAATCTTGTACACAACTGGAAGCTGCTCTTCAAGGAGCACATCAATGAGTCAATATGTGGCTTCCCAGAAAAGAAAACATAATCCTTGAGTTTGACGCTGAAGAGGCCTGATTACTTTTGTTCCTCTGTAGATCCTTTGTATCAGTGGGGGCTGTGAGTCTTCCCCCCGGAGACGGGG